>NC_056740.1:73891535-74044035 GCF_019279795.1 Protopterus annectens | reverse complement strand
GGTGGGTACCTATAGGTGACTTAAAGCCCAGAACTTCAGACAGAAGGCCTCATTGCTTCTATATGTTTGTGATAGACAACACCACTCAGTAAGCAGCGTGCTATAAATATATATGGGGGAAGTCACAGAAAATTAGTGAAGTTTACAGCATATTCTTCCAAAAACACTAGAATGTACAGCTATGCAGAGAGCTTTAGAATAATAACGTAGCACAAAATAAATTTATAGACCAGGTTTCTCAGCAGCACACCAGCGTGGCTCATATATATATATATATATATATATATATATATATATATATATATACATATATATATATATATATATATATATATATATATATTTATTTATTTATTTATTTATATGTATACACACACACACACACACACACACACACAAACACAGTCACACACAAGTATGTGCGGGGGGGGGGGTATTTTGTAGAATAAAGTAAATCTTGTACCAGAAGTAGCCCTACATATCTTGGTCTTTGGTGTGACTGATAAACTAATAGATATATAAAAATACAAAGATTATATATACAGTTTGTCCATGTTTTGTTAATTTCTAAACATAAAGCCATACCACTTGGTGGTCTAGTAATATAATCCAGTCATATAACATTTTACCCTAAAGTACTGCTAATTAGATATAGTAAGACAGTGCCCATAATTTACTTCTGTATATGCTTTTTTAAATGTATCCAGAATTCACACTGGCATTTTTAGTCATTTATGTCATTCAAGCTAATTGCCACAACAAGTCTCAGTCTCTGTTACCTCATTTTACATGTATGATGTAATTTTACATTTCAGTAGAAACATCATCTGTGCCTCAGTATCTGTTAATTATTTAGCCTCTGCAAGTATGGTGCTATAATATGTTATTTCAGTAGAAGACTTACTATTTTGGGTAAAAGTTTTGCATGGTATTAGATATATGACTCTTTCTCATGGTTTCTTTGAACATATCACTGATGCATTTGGTTTTGGGCAAATCAGATCATACTGCCTACATGAACCTGGCCAATGTGTTTGATACAATCCCACATTCTGGTGTCATCAACAAGCTAATCAAACTAAACAACCTGCATGTTACCAGGTGAACTGCAAACTGGCTAGCCAATAGAATTAAATCTACTAGTGGGGGCACCATGCTCTCTTCAAAAAGATTAGTTACCAGTGGTTTCTCCCAAGGGCTCGATCATAGGACCACTTCTCTTTAGTATTTAGTTATTTGATATAAAGGCTGACCAAGTGTGTAGATGACTGCAAACTTGGAGCTGTCATTAACTCCCTAGCTGGCTTTCTAATTCTTCAGGAGGGACTAACATGCACCAATGAATGGTGCCTGGACCACAGCTTAAAACTAAATGCTAAGAAATGCATAATTACGTCCTTAGGCAAAACAAGACACCCATGCACTTACCATGTAGGTAATACCCCTTTGAAAGTTAACTCAGACATTTTAAGGACTTGGGCACTTTTGTTGACAATAAACTCTGCTTTGATTACTATGTATCCACTGTTGTCAAGAAATCCTTTTATCTTCTCAGACTAGTTGCCCGGGGTATTTCTTTCAGATCTAAGGAAGTTATCATCCCTCATCAGGCTTACAAG
This sequence comes from Protopterus annectens, assembly GCF_019279795.1. NCBI lineage: Eukaryota > Metazoa > Chordata > Ceratodontiformes > Protopteridae > Protopterus > Protopterus annectens. Next base: position 74,042,416 of record NC_056740.1, on the reverse strand, counting down.
AATATAATGTTCTCTTTGGTATTTTGCTGCCTAAGCATATGTCTCACCTTATAAGTTCATGGGTGGTTACTAGGCTAGTGGCCCTAGAGCCTTTACAAGTCTAGCCATGTTAATCCCAAGTTGTCTCAACTGTTCTTGGTTAGATGGATGTAATTCTCAGAGCGAGTCTGTGATAAACCCCAACAACCCCTTTCCATGAGGGCCATGGGAGCCACCCTCAGAGTGAATCTGTGGTCTCCCATCTATTTGTCCAGGTTGTTCTTGAATAGGGAGAGTGAGGAGCTCTACTTCATGTGAATTTGAAGTTTATTTCAGAGTAGCGTCAATCTCTGGGAGATATATCTGTCTGTCCAGCATGTTCTTTTAATGTCACAGACTAGGTTAAGATCCCTAGAGCAAGTGACTCTTGTGCCATTTGACTTGCAGATGTGAAGCATATCCATCAGGGGAGGGTCAGAGACTGCCCTGTAGGCCAGGCACAAGTCACCTCGCAGCAGCTTATATGATACAGAATACAATGACAGAGCTTTCAGTCTATCCACATAAGTCATGGTTTGGAGGCCCTGTGAAAGACTTCTGTGGTCTCTCCAGGTGCTGCAGGTGTATGGTGAGGTACATGCATTAGGCAGCATTGTACTCTATTAATGGTTGAGTACAGTGGAGTTATAATATCCATAGACCTGGATGCAATGCCCTTACTTATGAGATGTGCAACATAGAAGGCTTTCCTTACTACTGTGGGAACTTGGTGGTTGAAGTTCAGATTACTATCTACCTGTGTTCCAAGATCTTGTACCACTGGGTTTGAACTTGAGGGGGGGTGCTGTCAATATTGTAATTAGCAGGCAATTCTGCTTTGCCAAAGTGGATAATAACACACTTTTTTGCTTTTAGTTTTAGACCATGGCTTTGGCACCAGTCATTTGTCTGTGTTAGCTCCTCCTGTAATATGTTAACATCATTGGGGGCTCACTGATTGCAAACAATTTGCAATCATAAGCAAACTGGGTAAGCCAAAATTCATCTGCTTTAGCCTGGACTTTCAAGAAATAGATTCCAAACACTAAAGGGCCCAACACAGATCCTTGTGGTATACCACTGGTAATGGATCTACTGGTAGAGGTGGAAGCACCAACTTTGACAGTATGTGTTCTGTCGGTGAGCCAATTGGCTAACCATCTAGTGATGTAAGGGTTAATCCCCAGCTGGGAGAGTTTCTGAATGATACTTGAGTGGAGGATTGTGTCAAAAGCCTTGGCTAGGTCAAGATAGGCAGTATGCACCGTCTAACCTTCATCCAGGGCTTAGGTGACTTTCTCAAAGAAGTCTACTAGGTTTAATAACCATGATCTACCTTTAACAAAGCAAAACTGGGTTGAGTCGCCTATGTTGCTGTTCATAAGGTCCATGATGATTCTTTCCATGGCCTTGCAGAAGAGGTTGGTTAGACTTAGGAGTCTATAGTTCCCAGGGATTACTGTTGCTGTTCTCCACTCTGCTGGAACAAAGCCAGTTCTCAGGCTATGACTAAAGAGAACTCCAAGTGGGTCTGCTAGGTCCTTTTTTAGATTGCTTAATAAGCAGCCTGAAATGTTATCTGGTCCCACTGAAGCCATGTTTTTGGCCTTGGAGAATGTAGATATGACCTGGTCTTTAAAGATGCGAGGCAGAGGACTGGTGTCAGGTATGTTTTGGGGTATGACTGGTGGGGACAGGAGGTTAAGCTTGCTAGCAGGTTGGCAATTTCCTCTGGTATAGTATGAGTAGTACTATCTACTATCAGTTCGGCACATAGCTGGGCATTCCCTTTTAGATTTCAGACATAGTTATAGAATGCTTTATGATTATCCTTAGCTAGAGATGATATTTTACCTTCATAATTAGCTTTAGAGGACTTTACAAGATTTCTGATTTGCTTGTTCAAGCTGTGGATGGAACTCTTCCTCTGCTGAGTCAGTTCGCTCTTGTTCTTAGACATCAGTTTCTTCCTTTGTTATATAACCTGTTTATAGTTGAGGTCCACTAGGTGACTTGTTTATTTTTGGGAGGACCTGGTTTTAATCTGGTCAGGTACAGGTGAGTCTGTACAGTTGCTTATGTTTATACAAGGCATTTGTGTACACCCTCTGCATAGGAGTCATTGTTGCCTGTGATTGTGGGGGTTATAAAACTTTTTATACCATCTCTTAGCAGGCTGTATTTTGCTTTGGAAAAGTTTTTTAGTTTTTTTACTCCTGTGATGATGACAGGTTCAATATTTCCTTTGAATGAGACTGATTTATGGTCCAACCTTACCAGGGAGGGCATCACATGGGAGGAGTGCAGTGACCCTCCCACCAGGTTAGTGAGTACTATGTCTAGGATATTTGAGCCCTTGTGCGGGTTCAGTTTATCTGTTCCAGAGCATTTGTATTGACAGAGTTCAGGAATCTCTGGGCGAGCATGTTCATGCTCATGTATGTCACCCAGTCGATGGAAGGATAGGTGAAATCTCCCATGACTAAGGTGTTGGGTTGTACTGCGAGTGACTCCAGGAAGTACAGGTAGGTGGTTTGCTTTTCTTGGTTCATGGTGGGGAACCTATAGCTAGCAATGATGTGGTATGGTATTTTGCCAATAGTTAATTGGACACAGAGTAGTTTGAGAGAGTCATATTGTTTGAACAGTCTCAAGATGTACTTGGCTTTAATAAAGATGGATATACCTGCACCTTTGGTTCTTTCATGCTCATTTTGAGTCCTGAATGTAAGGAAGGTACTGTAGCCTTGCATGGCTTTAAACCATGTCTCAGTGACTGCACAGACATCAGCATCTTCCAAAGTGAGGAGTGCTTTCAGGGGGTGCAGTTTTATGTTTAGACTCCTAGCATTAACCAGCAAAACTTTGAGTTTATCTCGAGTGAATTTTTTGTCAGAAATTTTGTTGTTTTGACATTGCCTAAAAAGGGCACTGTGGGGGAGGGAAGCTCCTTTGCCAGTATCCAAAATCCTAGAGGAGACAGATGCAGACCATCTCTGGCAAAGTATCATGGCCTGTCAACCATGTCTTCCCAGGCTGACAGATACTGGATCCCCCTGGAATGGCACCACAAGCTAAGCCACTTGTTGAAGTTGATCATTTTTTGTTTATATTGTGGCATCTTCCTAGGTGAAGGTAGAATGCTGCTTAGGGCTGGGGTCATACCTAGCTAGTATGTATAATCTGAGAATTCAGCCATGCCTCTCTTCATATAGTACAGAGAAGTACATCTCAAGTTATTCACCCCAACATGGAATATGACAGAGTTATAATGATACTTGTTGTTGAGTGACTTGAGTGTATGTGTGATTTGATGGATCCTGGCACCTAACAGAAAGCTGACAGTGGCCTTCTCCTTGTCCAGCCTGGTGAGGGGACATCTCTGTGTGTCCTACTATGGAGTCACCTATGACCAATACATTATGTTTTGAGGTATTTTGCCTTAGGGGCTTATTTGCTGAGACACTGGTGTATGTGTTATTATGTGTAGCGGTTTCTATTTGCATAGCAGTGTGTGCAAGTGGTTTACGTTTTGGAGGTCTCTGATCTTTTGATAGGCTTCTAGTGAGCATATCTGTATATGTGGGTTTTTGTGTCATGACTTCATTTTGTGTGAGAGGTTAAGTGTGTGTGCTGACAGCCTGTTTGATGTCTGGTCTGTTGTTATGTTAGAGAACTGATTCCAATTCAAAGTGTAATTACATCTCTCACATAGGGTATTTGTTTATTTTAGGAGTAAGTGGTTGTCAATATACATGAAACAATTACTACATCACCTCAGAATGCCCACGTCAATCAGGCTGGCTTGTGAAATGATGGGAAACTGCCCATCCACTAGGACTAACAAAGGTGTTTGTTTTATTTAAGGCTATGGATGATAAAGTGTGGCAACTTTGCTCAATGTGACCATGGTGGAGTAGGGAAGCTTGGGAAGGTTCCACTGTCAGGTGTCTAGGGAAAAATTGAGTTTCAAGGCATTTGCGTCTATAGTGGGTACCCCTAAACCTGCTGTATGGTGCACTGCAACGCACAAATGCAAGGTATAAATACAGACAAAATTAAAACACTAGCTAATCTACCAATAGGAAAACACACAATGAACCTTCCTCCAGCAATCCCCAGGTCAGACAAGGTTGGATCCACACTCTTCTGCCACAAGAGTTCAAGGGAGCCCTTCTTAATGTAAGATGAATGATTTAGTGCTCAAGTGTATCAATAATAGGCTAGATTCAGCAGGTCTGAATCTAGTCTATGCTATCTAGGTGTTAGACAGTACAAATCAAGTGCAGAGAATGAAGCAATCACAAACAGTAAAACAGCAAAAAACAAAATGGAAATAATGCAGCAATTCAATAAAATACCACGCCCTGTGGTCTCTCTCTCTCTCTTAAGAGACCACAGGGTTTTCTCGCTAAGGTAATCAAGGGCTTGACTTCCTTGTGCTATCCAGACCATCTTAAAGTGCCTTCTCTTTTCTGTTTCCTACAGACTGTTAAGAGATGATCTCTGTCTTACTCACAAAGACTCAACGGATCCAATCCTGTACAACCTCCTGCACATTTGCAGAAATAATAACATAATAATAATAATAATAATAATAATAACATCCTCAATACCCATTCAAAAGCTTTTAACATCCACCAAAACATAAATAGGTCCTGCTGGTAAGATAGATTTATGTCCCAGAGAATCCCTGTTTTATGGAATAGACTTTTTCTGATGCAAATCTCTGACCCTCAGTGAGTAATCTGGATGAATGGATGGGCAATCGTAAATACACCCTAGGCCTGGCCCCTCAGATCCTCATGGAAAAACTTCAAAACTAGGTATAAATTAATCATGTCAGTGATACCTACAATCTGACTATTATGGTTGGGCTACTAATGGTACAATTTGGGTATTGTGGTTGGGCTACTAATGGTCCTCCATATTTACAATCTAGTATTAATTAATAAATCTATGAGCCTATAATTTTTCAGAATATCTGGCAAATGAAATTGAGCCGGGATACTAGGGATACAGCAGTGCCATTTTGTGTAAATCATAACAAGAAAAAGACTTTAGAGGAAGCATCCACATCACATGAAGCCTTTATATGCCTGAATTATTCTATAAATATGTAGAACACAAAAAGGTACATTAAACAAAGAACTGTGCTGGAATTCATGCATGCTGGGATTCTATGCCTCTGAAATGCAACAGCATATGAGTAAGGCTAGAACAGTGTGACAACAGTGGATTAGTATTATAAACAGGGAAAATGTGTCCAGAATTTTACTATTTTGTTTCTCAAAATGGGTAATTTTTCTTTTAGTGATGATTGTTCAACACAAATGCATAACTTCTGTGTGAATTTTTTTTTTTCATAAATGAACAACAGGTGCTATGAGATGAGTAGAGTGAAACAAAATTAATAAAACAAAATCCACTTTGTGCACTAAAAATTGTTTTTTTAGTTTAGCAAATTCATCTTAACATTATCCAGGCTTCATCAAAATTGATACTAAAGTAATCAGAAAACATTTAAATAGTTAATTCAATCATATGACCAAATCTTCCTATTAGAACTCACTCCAGTATTCATAAAACAAATGAATATCATGATAAAGAAAACATTTTAAAAGTATGTAAATCCAAGATTAAATGTTTTTAATTGTATTGGTAGAAATGGTGTGTTTTATGGAAAAGTTAAGGTTCAAATATTTGTATAACTATTTTAGGAAGTATAATGGACAGAGGTTATAAAATATAGGTTTGTATACAACGACCCCCCCCATTAATATTCCAAAACATGCACTCTGATTGGTCAGCGTGCACATTGTAAATCAGACTTATACTAATGGAAAAAAGTCCGGTCGCCCGGACTTTTTCCATTAGTATAAGTCTTTTTTTTTTCTTACAGCAATGGAGAAAGCAAGATCTCCATTGCTAAGTGTCTCGCTATGTTAAAGGAGTTTAACATAGAGAAACAGCTTTAAAAAAAACAACAGAGATCTCCGTTGCTTTTTTTAAAGCTGTCTCACTATGTTAAACTCCTTTAACATAGTGAGACACTTTCTAAAGCAGCGGAGAAAGCAAGATCTCCGTTGCTTTTTAGAAAGTGTCTCGCTATGTTAAAGGAGTTTAACATAGTGAGACACTTTCTAAAAAGCAACGGAGATCTTGCTTTCTCCGTTGCTTCCACCTAAAGCTCTGATGTACTGCGTAAGCATACGCATGCGCAGTATATCAGAACTGTCGCAGAATACCGGACAGCTGCGGAAGGGCAGCAAGGAGGCATTATACAATGCCATTATTTAAGAAAACCAAGTATTTTTTTTTCTTAAATAATGTCATTGTATAATAACAATAACCCACGCCTGGGTGTGGGTAATGCTGGATTTACCCATGGTTGTCTTTGTTTGGCCACTCGGGCTTCACCCTCATAACCAAACCACACCAACCGTGGGTAAATCCAGCATTACCCACACCCAGGCATGTGTTATTGCTTAAAGATAGGCTAAACAACCCCCCCACACACACACACACATATACACACACACATTTTCATAGCTTATGCAGTATACACTATACTTCACTCATTCACAAGAGCTGAGAATAGTAATGGGGACATGTTTTGAATTAAGGGACTGGGTCTAGGTTTAACAAATTAAAATCAAGGTTAGGCTAGTTGGTCAGGCAGTTGACAGTAACCTTCTCCTTGTTTAGTTGAAAGTTTTAAGACAAAGCAAGTAAATGAAAAAGAATATTGAATATCATAAGGCTTTTTTCTAACAAATAAATGTATGCTTAGTAACAATTCTGTATCTGGTCTACATGTATCCATGGAGACAATCTGATAAAGAGAAATTGGTTAGAATCTAATATAGAGAAATTGGCTAGTAAAAAAAGAGAGAAATTAGCAAGGAGATAATATTTGCTGGAAGCATTCAGATGTTTTCCCAGTTGGGAGAGATATAAAGATAAGACAAAACCAAACAGCACTTAGCAGAAGCACCGACTGTACCATGAGTCTTAGCATAGATAACCTTTCTTTTAGGTTAACTCAGTTCTGTGACTGTAGCTGTCATGTTGTGACATTTGTTCCTATTTGGATGGTAAGATTTCAATATTTGAAGATGTACTCAGTTTTGTGTGCTAGAATTAAGTTAATAGGGTTTAGGGGGATGTTGTGTGTGTGTGTGTGTGTGTGTGTGTGTGTGTGTGTGTGTGTGTGTGTGTGTGTGTGTGTGTGTGTGTGTGTGTGTGTGTGTTTGTTGGAGGGTTTTCAATAAAAAAAATTGTAAGATGTGACATTGGCTCAAATGGATATGACAAGAAACAACAGTATAAAAGTTCAACCTGCCAAACAGTGTATGCATGTAACACAAAAGCTGGACCTAGACATTTAACAAAAAACTGTTATACATAAAAGGTGGGAATAATAACTTTTAATACAATGATGCTTTTTGTAATGTCTTTAAATGTCAATGGTCTCACAAATAAATACAAAAGAGTAGTGAACTGTATTAAAAATGTACAGTGCAAATGGATGCGCTACAGGAAACACACTTGGAAAGAACTGAACATGTGTTTTCAGGATGGTTATTCAGCAGAATACCTGGGACAAAGGAAAAGAAGAGTACCTATATTAATTTCAGTAGGAGCTCCAATACTGATAGAAGAGGATAAAATGATAATAATGGTAGATTTGTAGTACTAAGAGGCTACTGGCAAGGGAAGAGGATTATATTGGCATGTATTTATATTCCACTCAAAACTGCTATAATGGAGCTTAAGAAAACTCTGGAAGAAATAATCAGCTTTCAGCAAGGAATATTACTTATAGGTAGGGACTGGAATTTAATTTGTAGCAGTGAAGATGTGTCTGGGGGCCCAGAAGGAAAAGTATAGCAAAGACTTTTGAAGAAATTTATGAAAATATTTGGCATGGAAGATGTGAATTCAGTACTAGGAGTTCTGAGTGAACTTACATATTATTCCCCAAGATACAAAAATTGGGTTAGGTTAGACAACATTTAAATTTCACAGGAACATGTGCATTTAATTGAAGGTCTTGATATGCACCCAATAACTATTTCAGATCATGTGCCAATAATAACTAAAATAAAAACACAGGGTAATGAAATAAAAATGAAATACTGGTGCTTTCCCACATATCTGTCTACAAGAGAGGAATTTAAGGAATGGGTAGTGGAAATTATTCATGAGCTATTAGAGAAGATAGAACTTTATTCTGAAAATATAGCTACAGAGTGAGATAAAATTAAAGTGGAGTTTAAAAATAAGGTGGAAATAAAAGAAAGGGAGATATGGCTAAAAAGTAACAAGAATTATTTAGAGGGACTAACAAATGTTAAAGTATTTGCAGAATGGGGAAATCTTACAAAACAAGAAGAGGATCAACTGCAGAATGCTAAACAGAAAATAAGGTATTACCTCAATAACATGCTTGAGTATTGAAAGATTGCTGTTAAGCAACCGTTTTTTTCCATAATAACTCTAGAGTACAAAAACTTTTAACACAACAGCTCAGGCAACATAAAGTAGAAGGGTTTCACCAAGCTAAGGGAGCCTATAACAAGGAAGGTAACAAGAGATCCTGCAGAGGTATTAGAAATATTTTGGAAATTTTATTAAAGTCCGTATAAAGCAGAGAAATGTGGAAATCAAGAAAAGGTATAAATTGAAATGTTTATGGAGGAATTAAATATGCCAAGGTAAGAGGTAGATGAGCTCAATTACTAACACTTAGGATAGGAGGAGTTGAGATAAAAATGGTGATGTATAACCAATCTACAGGAAAGTCCCCAGAAATAGATGGTATTCTTATGGAAGTTTAGAAGATAGGCGAGAAAAACTGATAAAAATCTGTAAAGCTTTGTTTAATAGTATTTTAAGAAGAGGAGACGTACCAACATCTGGAAGAAAGCAGTAGTAGCTGAAATACCTAAAAGGGTAAAGATCCATCAGATCCAGCTTCATACAAGCTCATTTCAATACTAAACCATGATTATAAAATGTTTATAACTTTAATGGCTAAAACAATGGCAAAAGTGATTCCATAATTGATAGATATGAATCAATGTGGTTTTGTGGATGGGGAGGAAAGCATTTGACAATATTAACAGAACCTTGATGATCCAGAGGAAAGCAGAATGTAAAAAAATATCATTGTTGTTGGTGGGTCTTGATGCAGAGAAAGCATTTGACAGAGTAAGCTGGGATTTTATGAGCAGGGCATTTGAAGCATTTGCATTCCCCAATAAAATAAGGTTAATTAGGAGGATATATGAGGGATTAGAGGCAAAAATTAATGTGGGTGGGGTCCCCTCTGATAAATTTCTGCTGAAGCAGAGGAACCAGCCATGAGTGTCCTCTTTCACCTTTGTTATTTGCATTATATTTAGAACCACTGGCAATGAAAATAAGAGACTCAGAAATTCAAGGATATAATTGGTATCACGGTCAAGAAAATCTGGCTCTATTTGCAGATAACATTATTTTATACCTGACAAAACCAGAAAAGGACATTGCAGTGTTGTTGAACATTTTGATACAGATTCAAATCTTTTCAAGATACAAAATTAATGAAGCTAAAACAAAGGCAATAGCAGTAAATTATGTACCCACAAATGAAATGGTTCAACAATATCCATATGTATGGGGACATGATAAAATAAAGTATTTAGGAGTATGGATTAAAAATGATTCTGGTGTCACAGCTAAGGATAGCTGGGAAAAAACTAAACAAAAGATAATACAAAAAACTGAGAAATTGGAAGCTCTTTTATATGGACATGGATAGTAAGATGTAAGCAATTAAAATGTTTTTAGTCCCTTTAGTCATATTCACAGGTCAGGCACATTTTTATCAATCAGAGGAAAAGTTCTGGATAGCAATTAATAAAGAGGTGAAGGATTTTATCTGGGATGGGCAGATGGCAAGAGTCAAGTGGAATAAGCTGATTCTTCCAATAAAACAAGGCAGATTGGGATTACCCGATTTGAAGTGTATTTCAGAAATGCACAGTTAAGCCTCCTATACATACCACAAGCAGAAACCTATCATTCAAAGTGGAAGGGGATGATGATGAAACAGAGGGTAAGCTCAAGAAACAAGGAGAGACTGGGATTTTGGATACAGATCTTTAAGGAGAATAATGATAATTATACAGAATATTATATTCATAAAGTAGCAGAAAGTATTCTAAGAACTAAGCCAGCACGGAAATGGAGAAAGGAGATTCTGATGATAGGGATGACTGCATTTAGGGGATACAGACAACAGGCAAGAGGGGATGGAATTTATTGGAGAAAACTGGCAAAGGAACCAAGGTATTGGAAGCGAATAACTAGAGAGGGGAAAGGTAATAGAATGGGAAGACAACAATAATTTATTTGGACTGCAGGTTAGAGACTTGTATCAGAGTATAGGCAAAGAGAAGGAAATGGGGGCACTGGTAAAGTTTTAGTAGAATGTAGAACAAAAGCTGCCATTAAAAAAGGAATAATTAGTACAGCATATAAAATATTGAATGATAACTATAAGAAGGAATCAGATGAGGTTAGAAAGGATTGGGAAGAGAAAGTGGATAAGCAATTCACAAATAAACAATAGGGGCATATGTATGCCCTCTAAATATGCAACAAAATCTAGAAGATTTAAGATCTTTGTTTGGGAATTTTTACATAGATATTTTTTTATACCCCAAGTAAACTTCAAAGAATTTCTCCTAGGGTAGATAGCAAATGTTGGAGGTGTGATGGGGAAGAAAGAGGTAATTGGGAACATATTTTCTGGGACTATCATGAGTTGGCAGACTTTAAAGATTCCCTGCAGACTGCTCTGTTGGAGATACCGGGTGAGCAAATTGGTGTAACTAGGGAAATTATTTTTCTGAGCTATGATACAGAATCAGAATTGCCTAGACATAGTAAGGCCTTGCTGAGTCTAATTGTGGTAGCTGCCAAAAAAGTAATTACTAGAAAATGGAAATCAAAGTCTAAACCAACTGTACTAGAAGTAGTGAATATAGTAACAGATAAAACAACTGGAATTGGGATCTTTAAAAAAAGAGTAGGAACAAACATAAGAATAAATGGGAATTGTGGGAACAATATGTACAGGGGAGAAATTAAGTTTAAAGAAAGGCAGTGGACTTGAATGAGCTATGTAATCTTTTTTTAAATACATTTTATTAAAATCATTGCTGAAATAAGCAACTATTATAAAAGAGTTGAACAGATTTGAAGGTACATTAGATAAAAAAAAACAAGAAAACATTGATATAAAAGAACAAAGATAACAAAATCTATATACAAAAATGTTCACTGTATAAGCATCAAATGATACTGTTAAAGCTAAAGATAAGAATTGATTTTTACATTCAACTTATTGTTTTTCTAATAATTCATTTATACTCTTCCATTGACTATATATTGTTGTATTCCTTGAAGATCTAAATTTAATTGTCAGCATTTCAAATTTAGATACATCCATGAGAAGATCTTTAAAATTTTGAAAAGAGGGAATGTGTGAAGATTTCCATTTTTTTATAATTTCTTTCCTGGCAATGGATAGAACAGTCCAAAGAAGTGTATATTTACTCAATTTTACACAATTTGGAATTGGAGTGTTGAATAAAACTAGTGATTTAGTGAGTGAAAAGTTATTAGTAAAGATTGCTTGCAGGAATTTATTAATATCTTCCCAAAATTTATTTAAGGATAATCAATCATAAAATATATGTGTCCAGTCTGTGTTTTCTACTTTCTTACATCTCCAACACGGTACATTCTCTTTAGTTATCTTATTCATGTTGTATGGAGTGAGAAATGATCTATTTAAAAATGTCTAGGTAAATATTCTCCATTTGAATGATGAAGTAGTTTTACCAGCTGACTGAAGAATGTTTAATTTATCTTTGTCTGTAGGATTACAATTATTGGTGACAGAGAAATGTTTTCAGTAATTATCTGTGTATATATATATATATATATATATATATATATATATATATATATATATATATATATATATATATCCAAATCTGACTTTATTTCTCTATATATTTGTGACAGAGTAATTATAATTGAATTGTTCTGCTGAGTAGAAACAATCAAATACTGTATAAGCTTAGGAATTGAACTCTTAGATGTAGAGGAGATTAAAGCAAGTTTATCTTTGATATATTTTCCAGCTTCTTCGAGATCTAGCCATAGTGCTGAGTCGAGGTTATTCTGTTCCATAAAAGTATTAATTGATTTTAACTCATTACTATTCAACATTTGATGCCAGGATATCAAATGTGTTTGTTTGAATAGTGACATTTTATAGTAATCTGTAGTGAAAATGATCCCTTGTGTATAGGGTATGGGGTAAATAAGGAACATCCAGTGTTCATATGTTTTGAATCTAAGAATAAATTTTAAAGGATTTTAAGATTAGGGTTATATAATTAGATTTAAATGTCTGGGTGTGATAGTAGGAAAAAATTATTTTGGTCTCCAGATAAATGAGCTATTTACTAAATGTAGCATATAGGCATCGTTATTACTTTTTAGATTTTGAGATAAAATTAGAATATTCTCTTTCCATTTTGCTGAATATTTCCAGTCTATGAGGTAAGAGATTGTTTTAATTACTGAAGAGATTGAATAAATTTCAAGGTTAGGTAGTGCAATACCTCAATTTTCCCAATGAAATATATATATATATATATATATATATATATATATATATATATATATATATATATATATATGGTATGATAATGCAATTCTAGGTTTAATTGGATGCCAAAGGAATTTTTTAATCATTGTATTAAACTTTTTAATTATTGAATATGAAGGGGGTATAGATATAGACTGAATTATATATAAAATTCTAGGAAGTAATACCATATTTTAACTGATAATTTCTCTTCAATCGAGAATCTTATTTTAGACCATTTATTTATTAAATTAGCTAATGTTGCTATACTTTTATTGAAGTTCAATTTTAGAGTATCTTTTATGTTGTTAATAATTATACCTAAATATGTTATTTGTTGGGATTGTGCTATATATATTTTTAAAATTATCCTATATATTGTATTTTCTTGGACAAACTAAAAGGATTTTGTGTTTTATTATGATTGAATTTAAGACCTGAGTTTTTTTTAAATATTTTTTTTTTTTAAATAATCTATGTCATTGAATAATTTTTGTAGGGATGGATTCTTGCCACCCATTGTAATCAGTGTATCATCTGCAAACAGTTGAATCTTTGATGTTTCATTAAAGCCCACATCATAGCATTTGATGTTACTATTGTCCCTTATCAGGTTTGCCCAAGGTTCCATGATTAAATTAAATAAAAGAGGAGCTAATGGACAGCCTTGTTTAGTACCTTTTATAATAGGTATGAACTGGGAAATATTAGAGCCAAATTTGATATATGCTTGACAATCATTGTATAATTGAGTAATAAGATTTATAATTTTTTTTTGAAAAGTTGAGTTCCTCTAAAAGAGTAAATAAATATTCCCAATGAATTGTGTCAGAAGCACAATTTATATCTAAACTAACTATAGTTAGGTTATGTTTTTAAGTTTTTTACTGATTCAGTTAAGGTTATTATTCTTTTAATGTTGTCATAAGAAGTTCTATTTATTATAAAGCATGTTTGGTCCACTTCCACTAAATCAGGAATAAAATTGTTAAGCCTATTTGCATATATAGACATAAACATTTTATAGTCTGTGTTTAATAAAGAGATAGGTCTATATGAATTACACTTAGTAGGATCTCTAACAAGCTTTAGAATAGGAGTAATAAAGGTATATTTCCATGACAGTGGGTTAGTATTTTTATTTTGTACTATATTGAAAACAAAATGTAACAATGTTAGTGCTTTAATAGGTAATTTTTTTTATATTTCTGGAATAATGCCATCATTACCTGGAGCTTTATTTTGCTTAAGCTTATTAATTTGCTCCTGAATGTCTTTAAAAGTAGTTTGCCTATCTAATAATTTAACTTGCTCTTCTGTTAGCTTTTTTTAGATTTTTTGTTAATAAATGCCTGAATATATTTTTTGGGTTTATTAACTCAGAAGATTGATTTAGTTTGAAAAAAAATTCTCTAAATTAATTTAATATATTATGTAAACCAGAGACCATTTTTTTTGTGGTGAATATAGTTTGTTAATGTGATTGAATTTATTCAATCTTTTAGTTTTATTGGCTAGAATATTCATAGATTTAGGATTTATTGAGAAATCAATAAATTTAAATTTCTCTAAACTAATCATAGTTTTATGATTTAATATCTCAAGATACTTCTTATTTAAAGAATTTATTTTATTTTAGTTTTCTCTCCTTGGTTTTTTGAAAGGTCAAGATTCAATGCATCAAGTTTAGATTGTATCTCCTGTAGTTCTTTATCTCATGAAATCTTTTTCTACCAATAAATTATTCTGCCATATAACTAGGCCTTCATTGTATCCCAAATGAAAATTTCAGATGTATCGTTAATGGCATTAAGTTCTATAAAGTTATGAACTTCTGCAGAAATAAAGGTATTAAAATAATTTAATTTAGTGATATATGCTGGGATTTTTTTTATCTGAACATTAGAATTTGAATGAATATATATATATATATATATATATATATATATATATATATATATATATCAAAGGTTATAGAATTATGATCAGAAAGGGGACATGTAATCACTTTTGCATTAAAGACTCTGCTAAATTATTAGAAATAAAACCTCTGTCTATTCTAGAGTATGAGTTATGTCTATGTGAATAAAATGTGTAGAAAAGTGATTTAGAGTCTGCATAGTTATTAATGTCCTTTAACAAAAAGGAGTTAGAAAATTCTCTCAGTAGTCTGGCCGTAGATGAGAGCCTTCTTTTACCGTTAGAGGTAGAATATCTGCTGTCAAAAATACATTTAAAATCACCAGTTAATATGATATTGCCTTTAAAAAATTGTGTAATATGATCTATATATTGTTGTGCTTAATTAAATCCAATGCCAGGAATCCAGTATATATTGAATAAAGTAAATAGTGTGTTGTTAAACTCTATAATAATTGAGACTACCATACCTTGTTATCCTTGTATGTGTCTATAATTTATTATTCCATAGTATTGCAACACCTTTTTTTGGGGGGGGGGATGTTCAGAGCTAATAAGGATTGAAAAAGATTTAGAGTCTAATTTGGAAATGTCATCAGTTATCAAATGGTTTTCTTGAAGAAATATTAATTGAGAATTATGTAATTTGAGATATTTATTTAAAGATCTTCTCTTATTAGGATTGTTTAGACTATTAATGTTAAGTGAAATACAATGTAAGGAAGTCATGATGTAATTTGTTTGGATGATAATGCATGTTGACTGTAGCTTTTATTAATTCTTTGTCTATAAGAAGATGATAGATAAAAGTAAGGAATACAACTGTTTATTGTACATGAAATATAGAGAAGAGATTTTAAAAAAGATATGTTTAAATAGCTTCCAGCTATGCAAATTTTAGTGAACATCAGAAACATTATTGTCAAAGAATTGTACAGAATCTTTTAACAAAAAAAAAAAAACCAAAACCCACCTGGAGTTATAAACTCCTAATTTGAGTGACATCAATCACTGAAATTAACATTCTAACTAATAGCAGCAAGTTTCAGTCAGGATCTGCCCAAATATAAATTGTTTCAAAATTAAAATTTTGGCTTATAAGTGAAATTACTACTACTATGTATAGAAATAAACTTTTCTTAGATTATATATTTATAAAACCATTAAACATGTTAACTAGTATTTGATTACAATAGTTAATAACATAGGACGATAGTATATAGTTGTTTCTTCAAAACTATAGATCTGCATAAACCGATTGTTATAGATTATTTGAATAAGAACAATAAGTTTAAGAATCCATTTTATTGATTATATGTTTGCATATGAAATAAAACTATTAAAGTCTGTCTTTCTAGTAATGTATTTGTGAACAATTGAAGGATGTAAATTTCTATTTGCAGTAGTATGTATGAACATATGTAGATATTAATTAATTCGCTGTTCCTTTTGTTAATTAAATTGTGCTTCCAGCAATAGATGTCAATATAAAGAAAGTTGCTATTCTATATTACTAAGAAATACCTATAATGTACTAGAAGCAGTTAATCACATTTGTATACTATCATTAATATCTATAAATTAGGAAAAGAATCATAATCTCGACAATAATAAACATAAGAATAAGCTCAAAAACACACTAGAAAAACAACATTTTGGGGTACCAATCTTTGAATATTTCTAGTTCCTAAAACAATACCTACATGGAGAGTAAGACTGTAAGAATCTCCATTTTCTAAAGGTATAAAAAAATGTAGAAAGATGGAATAGAGACACTTTTCTAAATGAAGCATATATGAATGTGTAAAAACGTTAAGTTCCAGTTGTCTGGCTTGTTTTAACTACTATAATGACTCCATTCTACTATTATTACCATTTCCCACTATCATTTATTTACTCTTTGTCTTCTTTTACATTTTGTTTTAACCATTCCCCTTTCTTCCCCATCTTTCTCATAGAGCTATATTTTTTAAGGACAACAATATAATCTTAGTGATGGTGATATGATCAAAAATAATCTATTGTTACTTAAGCAAGAAAGTACTAAAAACAATGCTTAATTTGGGACACTAGATATACTGTGATATGATAAGTTTACTTTTCCTTACTTAAAAAGTCCCAATAGAAAAGCAGTACAGTCAGTGACTAAACTCATAAATCAGTGAACACTGGATTAAAATAGTACTAAATTAAAAACTATATCTAAAATATAGGTCAATTTTTCTACATCTTTGTAATGGGACTGTAAACCAATTTAACAGAATGGCTGACCTGGAAAACACATAAGAAAATCACTGAAAGATATATTTGTAAAACCATAACACCACCAAAGTTTAAAATCAGCAGAAAACTGTAAATGAAATATAAAATTTCCTTCACGAGTATAGCACAACCATTTTCTTTTATTTAGTATATCTATATGTGAACATGGATAATTGGGAATCGTGTATATATATATATATATATATATATATATATATATATATATATATATATATATACCTGAATAAACTAACAATCACTTCATTAATTTATGATCAAAATAGGAATATTAAGTGAGTTAATGAGGACAGGAAATCACATGAATGGGACCCACTTTCAACACATCAGAATGTGTTACCGGAAAACTAAAGAAACAATGAAGACCAGGCAATGCAGATTTTTCTCAGCGCAGTAACAAGCATGAGTGTGACCTTATCTGTATTTTATCTAGTTTAGTTTAAATGTTTCTAACAATTACAAAGCTGAGTAACAAGAATGAGCATATTTGAAAAAATGGCAGAATTTGATACCAACTTTGTCCATTCCCTGGGTATTTGAAAGAAGAGAAGAATAAGGATCTATCACTTCTACAACTTCGTCGACCTGCTGATGACATCACATGGCAATGAGAAGATTCATAGATGTAAGAGAAACATATCGCCGAGCAGCTTTTAAAAAAAAAGCTCTGGGAGTTCCAGCGGGAAATGGTAAGCCACTTCAACAATATTTGAAGAATTTAGGGTGTCTCACGATGTGCTCAGGACATCTCAAAGACATACACAGCTTTTGAAAGAAATTAAGCAGTAATATCTCCTAGGCCTGTCGCACCACCAAGCCACCAACCAAAATACAAAACAGAACAAACTCACCCTCAATAGAAGACCACAAACTGGTGGTACCAATATGAAATCCACTATACAAAACAAAAAATAAAAGAAGAACCTTATGATCAACACTACAAACAAAGCCATATAAACATCAATAAAAAGAAAATAAGCAATAGCAGCAAAACAAATCATATAATATCAAAAACAACATACTGCCCACCAATTTACCAAAAACTCTTTTCAGCTACACTAAGCTGTGAACTAAAAAGCCGCACATCAAACAAAAAAAACACAAGGCAAGCAGACCGGAATAAAAGTAAACTTTAAATTATTATGTGTGTAATCTATTTATCTAAAAAACAAGTATGTTAACTATATAACTAATTCAATAAATATTAAATACCACATTGTAAGCATATATACGACCAAATAACCAAAAATATATACCAAATATACGCTAAAAAGGACTGTAGCTCACTACAAATGCTTACTTTCAAAAAATCACTTTTAATAGAAAACAAATAAAAATGAACCCTGAGGATTAAAATTGTTTTACACAGGTTAAGCATTTTCATCTGCTAACTGCAGACTTCATCAGAACAGTGAAATGTGTGTTGGTCCCCCCTATATAATACATTTAAAAAAATCAAGATCAAATGGGAATGCTCAATCAATTAACCTTCTCATGAATAAAACATAATCTTATGAATATTCATTATGCTCATTCAACCTGCACAGTTTTGTATTACACCCAGTTGCCATACTGTTTCTGAGTATACCTATAAAACAATCACATGTGCTTATGTATATCACATTTAGGTATAAAACACATTATATAACATATAGATGTGTTAAATTATTCTGTGGTAAAAAGTATGTGCTTCTTTGAAACACAGTATTGCACTTTCATTATATAGTATAAGAACACATTTATGCAAAAAAAAAAACATGTATAACATATAAAAATGCACATATGTGCTATGTTAAAAAAATATATACATCTTAACACTCAGTATTGAACTTTTATTTAACCATTATATCCTGACATGTTGCCTCCTGTCTTATTGTACCAGCTTTCTTTTTTTATTTTACTATTCACTTGTTTCTAACTTTATTCTATGTGTACATGCCCTGCTACTACAATGTCATTCATATCCTTGCAGCCAAGATTGGTTTAGTGGGAATATATCGTATTTCTCTGAAAATAAGACCGGGTCTTATACTCTTTCCCCCACCAAAATACGCATTAAGGCTTATTATCAAGGGATGCCTTATTTACCCACACCATTCAACCATCTACCTTTATTCATTTATTCATGTACAAAAATCAACATTTATTAATGAACACAAATCGACGTTTATTCATGTACAAAAATTGATATTTATTCATGTACACAAATTGACATTTATTTCATACTTTTCTTTTATTGGACCACAGTTCTAACATGTTAAAACAGTTGTGTGAGAATTCTACATAAATAGTGCACCAAACATTTCAACTTCAGAATATCTGCACCTTGGCTTTCACAGTTATTCAAATACAGTCATGTCATCTTCTTCTGGAACATTGTCATAAGTGTCCAACCCCCGAATTTCGACCTGAATTTCTTGTGACTCCATTTCCTGTAGAACCATTGGCCCCAATCTGTCATGCCTAGCAATAGAGCTTTCCTTAAATGAGCACTGCTTGTCCAAGTAGCCTGCTCATAGTGCATTGGCAACACATCTGTCAGTGATTTTATCCCATGACTTTTTCACCCAAGTCACGACCTCTTGCAGGCTAGGTTTCACAAAGTTTACATGCTGATTTCTCGCCATTCTATTTTCAATGTAGTCATTGAGTTCCATGCACAGATGGTCCTTGAATGGCTTGTTTATTGCAATATCAAGAGTCTGGAGATAGGCAGTCATTCCTGTGGGAATCATTATTTGATCTATTCTTCTCTGTGCAAGGAATTTCTTCATTTCTTTAGCGTGGTGAGTGCTGGCTGAATCCCAGGCTAGCAGACCTCTTTTGCCACCTCGCAAAACAAGTGGCAGCATTACATCGACCCACTTTCTTATAGCTGCTTGTGTGCACCAGGCTTTTTCAGTTTCAAGAATGTAAATGCCTGAAACACGTTCAGTCTTATTTTTCTTGCCCTTACTAATGATTAGAGGTGGGATTTTCTTTCCATCTAGATGAATTGCCAAAATACAGGTAACACGTGCAATCTCGTAACCAGTAGAGGGAATGTAGATTGGTGAGGCATCCCTCTGATCAATTGTTGTTTGAGATCCTTGGCCCATAAACACTGCAGTTTCATCCATAGCAATCATGTTGGAGAGTTGGTATTTAGAAAAGTCAATGCCATCAACAAAGGACTTGAACACAAGTGCACGTTTAATAACTTCAGTATCTTCCAGCTTAAACAGTGTTGTTGATCTTCTTAGAGACAGTTCATATCAGTGAAGGAAGCCATCCAGCCAATGTTGTTATGCTTTGAATTCTTCTGGGGATATTTCTAACTGTGGTGCCATTGCAAGGGCAAAAGCTTGGATATCAGCCTTGAGTACAACCAAAGCCTTTGTTCTCCTGTTAGCAATCTACTCACAGATGATGTCTTCCAGCTCAGGAAATAATGGTTGCTGACATGATCCACACTTGCACTTCTTAGCATTTCCCTCATCGGCCTCTTGACTGAGGTTATCGTAAACTGCACGCCATTTTCGGACCATTCGGAGATCTAACTTCTTCCCTTTGCAGAAAGCCGTCAGATTCTTTCCCCAGGAGTCTGTCACGATTCCTTTCTTGTATGCGACAGAATAGGTCTTTCTTTTTGCACTCATCTTGTCTGGGGGGGTTAATTTGAAGACTTACAAGAACGGAGTGGCAACAGAAAATGATGCTGTTTACAAAGAGAAGGCACACCCACAATCATGCACTATCACATGCGCATGCTTTACATATGTTGTCTGTACGCCTGCCAGTGTTTATGGGCCAAGGATCTCAACCATTAAGTGTGAGTGATGGTTAGGGTTACAGTAAGAATTGTGGAGGACTCCCAGGCAAAGAATCTTAAGACTTTCTGCAAAGAGAAGAAGTTGGGTGTCCAAATGGTCTGAAAATGGTGAGCAGAGTACGATAACCTCAGTCAATGGGTGTCAATAATATTATTTTATAATTCAACACGTCCATCGTGTGTTGTTGACAAGCTTACTGGGGCTTATTTTTGGGGTAGGGTTTATATCATGACCACCCTGGAAAACCATGCTAGGCCTTATTCTCTGGTTAGGTCTTATTTACAAAGAAATATGGTATGTAACCGGAAAAGAGCTCTCCCGCCTGGATAGAAGTGGAAGCCATCAGGTGGTCCCTCCCGATGGAAGTCCTTAAGAGAGATAGAGGCAGAAAATGGATGGGCTAGGAGAGCTGCCACCTGGGTGAGGGGGTCCAGACCACAGCCGCCTCCAGGATGGAAGCCCAGAAGGGGGATAGAGGTGGAAAGGGGCTGGGCAGGGAGCACTCCCTCCTGTGTGGGAGGGTCTGGATTGTACCCCCCAGTGGAATGGAAGTCCTCAAGGGAGCATCTGGTGGAAGGCTGTGGGGCCAGGAGTATTCCTGCCAGGCAGGGGGAAGGTGTTTGATGTTGCCCGGTACCCGATGGCATTCCCAAAATGTCGCAAAGTCCCCAGAATGGCTCTGGACTGGAAAGGAGGGGGAAGTGAAAGTCCTGATGAAGGTGTGCCTGCCCCTCTGCGGCCAAGTGGAGTTCCATGAGGGTGGCTGGGATCCAGTGGAGGTCCCCCTGAGAGGCTCAGAGGGCAAGGGGACCATGGTTTGGCAGCCTTCAGGGGATATGCGGGAGATGGGGACTGTGGTGCTCTGGACCTGAGAGAAAGAAGATGTGGAAGTCCCGATGTGAGCGTGCCTGCCCCTTGGTGGCCGGGGGGAGTTCTGCAAGGGTGGTCTGGATCAGAGGGAGGTCCCCCTGATAGGCTCCGAGGGCAAGGGGGACACGGCATGGTTTGGCAGCCTTCAGGGGATATGCGGGAGATGGGGACTGTGGTGCTCTGGACCTGAAAGTAGGGGGACGTGGAAGTTCTGATGAGAGCGTGCCTGCCCCTCGGCGGCTGAGGGGTGCTCCGTGAGGGTGGCCTGGATCGGAAGGAGGTCTGCCTGAGAGGCTCAGAGGGCACAGGGGCATGTCACAGTTTGGCAGCCTCCAGGAAATCTGGGGAAGACGGGGACCATGGTGCTCTGGACCAGAAAGGAGCGTGGGCTCAGAAGTTCTGATGAGGGCGTGGCTGCCCCCTCGGCAACCAAGGGGAGTTCTGCGAGGCTGGCCTGGATTGGAGGGAGGTCCCCCTGAGAGGCTCAGAGGGCAAGGGGACCATGGTTTGGCAGCCTTCAGGGGATATGCGGGAGATGGGGACTGTGGTGCTCTGGACCTGAAAGAAAGAAGACATGGAAGTCCCGATGTGAGCGTGCCTGCCCCTCGGTGGCCGGGGGGAGTTCTGCGAGGGTGGCCTGGATCAGAGGGAGGTCCCCCTGATAGGCTCCGTGGGCAAGGGGGACATGGCATGGTTTGGCAGCCTTCAGGGGATATGCAGGCAACAGGGACTGTGGTGCTCTGGACCTGAAAGTAGGGGGACGTGGAAGTCTCGATGAGAGCATGCCTGCCCCTTGGTGGCCATTGGGGGTGCTCCATGAGGGTGGCCTGGATCAGAAGGAGGTCCCCTGAGAGGCTCTGAGGGCAAGGGGACATGGCACGGCTTGGCAGCCTGTAGGGGACATGGATGCAGTGGGGTCCCCAGGGGTGAGTCAAAGACAGTGGCCAGGAGAGTTACCTGACAGTGCGGGTGTGCCAAGGGCTGCCCCAGGAAGCCAGGCCTGCGATCACATCCTCCCAGGCCCCAGGGCTGCCAAGATATGGCTGCTGTGGTATCTCACACCTGGCTCTGGCAGGGGTAGTTGGCCGACAGCACGGGTGTGCCAAGGGCCACCCCCAGAAGCCAGGTCTGCGATTGCATCCTCCCAGGCCCCAAAGGTGCTGAGATATGGACATTGTGGCTTATCACGCTTGGCTCCAGCAGGGGCAGTCAGCCAACAGTGTGGGTTTGCCTAGGGTTCCCCCTGGAAGCCAGGTCTGCGATCGCGTCCTCCCAGCCCTGAGGGGTGCTGAAATATGGCCGCTGTGGTGTCCCGTGCCCGGCTCTGGCGAGGGTAGTCAGTCAACAGTGTTTGTGTGCCGAGGGCCGCACCCGGAAGCCAGGTATGCTTTTGTGTCCTCCCAGCCCCGAGGGGTACTGAAATATGGTCACCGTGGTGTCTCATGCCCATGTTTGGTGGGGGGAGTCAGCCAACAATGTGGGCGTGCTGAGGGCCACCCCCATAAGCCAGGTCTGTGACCACATCCTCCCAGGCCACAGGGGTGCCGAGATATGGCCATCGTGGTGTCTCGCACCTGACTCCAGCAGGGGTAGTCGGCCGACAGTGTGGGTGTGCTGAGGGCTGCCCCAGGAAGTCAGGTCTGTGATTGCATCCTCCCAGCCCCGAGGGGTGTGGAGATATAGCTGCCATGGCGTCTCATGCCTGGGTTCAATGGGGAGAGTCAGCTGACAATGCATGTGTGCCGAGGGCCACCCCTGAAAGCCAGGTCTGTGATTGCATCCTCCCAGGCCCCAGGAGTGCCGAGATATGGCCGCCGTGGTGTCTCGCACCCTAGACCATCTGCAGGCGCCGGGTCAGCCTCCAGTCCTTCACCCGGTACTGCACAGATTCTGCCCTGTGAACAGCACCACTCAGGAGGCAAGGGGACACATGCCAGAAGGCTCAGAGCGAAGCAGGTTTGTCGGCACCTGGCATGGCCGAGGAGCGAGAAAGAGGCATGAGATGAAATGGGCCGAGATGCCGGGACCTGGGGCCATATCCTTGTGAGATTGAAAGCCCTAGGTGGAGAGCAAAGGGGAGAATCGGCATCACGGAAGTCTGGATGAGGGTCTGGCTGAGGCCTCGTAGCCCAGCAGAGTTCCACTAGGCTGTGAAATATCGGAGGAAGCTCCCCTGAGAGGTTCTAAGGGCAGGTTTGACACATAAAAATTTGGCAGCCTGCAGGATTTATGCAACAAAGGAAAAGAGCTCTCCTGCCTGGGTAGAAGTGGAAGCCATGAGGGGGTCCCTCCCGATGGAAGTCCTTAAGAGAGAGAGAGGCGGAAAATGGATGGGCTAGGAGAGCTGCCACCTGGGTGAGGGGATTCAGACTGCAGCCGCCTCCAGGATGGAAGTCCAGAAGGGGGATAGAGGTGGAAAGGGGCCAGGCAGGGAGCACTCCCTCCTGTGTGGGAGGGTCTGGATCGTACCCCCCCAGTGGAAAGGAAGTCCCCAAGGGAGCATCTGGTGGAAGGCTGTGGGGCCAAGAGTGCTCCTGCCAGGCAGGGGGAAGGCGTCTGACGTCGCCTGGTACCCGACGGCATTCCCAAAATGTCGCAAAGTCCCCAGAATGGCTCTGGACTGGAAAGGAGGGGGAAGTGGAAGTCTTGATGAAGGCGTGCCTGCCCCTCTGCGGCAGAGTGGAGTTCCACAATGGTGGCCGGAATCCAAGGGAGGTCTCCCTGAGAGGCTCAGAGGGCAAGGGGACACTGCATGGTTTGGCAGCCTGCAGGGGATCTGGGGAAGACGAGGACAGTGGTGCTCTGGACTGGAAATGAGCATGGGCTCGGAAGTCCTGATGAGGGCATGTCTGCCCTTCGGCAGCCGAGGGGAGTTCCGCAGGACCGGCCAGGACTGGAGGGAAGTCCCTCTGAGAGGCTCTGAGGGCACAGGGACATGGCCCAGCCAGGCAGCCTCCAGGAGATATGCAGGAGATGGGGACTGTGGTGCTCTGGACCTGAAAGAAAGAAGACGTGGAAGTCCCGATGAGAGCGTGCCTGCCCCTCGGTGGCCAGGGGGAGTTCCATGAGGGTGGCCTGGATTAGAGGGAGGTCCCCCTGAGAGGCTCCGAGGGTAAGGGGGACACAGCATGGTTTGGCAGCCTTCAGGGGATATGCGGGAGATGGGGACTGTGGTGCTCTGGACCTGAAAGTAGGGGGACGTGGAAGTCTCGATGAGAGCATGCCTGCCCCTCGGTGGCCATTGGGGGTGCTCCGCGAGGGTGGCCTGGATCAGAAGAAGGTCCCCTGAGAGGCTCCGAGGGCAAGGGGACACAGCACGGCTTGGCAGCCTGTAGGGGACATGGATGCGGCGGGGTCCCCAGGGGTGAGTCAAAGGCAGTGGCCAGGAGAGTTGCCTGTTAGTGCGGGTGTGCCAAGGGCTGCCCCATGAAGCCAGGTCTGCGATCACATCCTCCCAGGCCCCAGGGCTGCTGAGATATGGCTGCTGTGGTATCTCGCACCTGGCTCTGGCAGGGGTAGTTGGCTGACAGCACGGGCATGCTGAGGGCCACCCCCAGAAGCCAGGTCTGTGATTGCATCCTCCCAGGCCCCAAGGGTGCTGAGATATGGATGTTGTGGCTTCTCACACCCGGCTCCAGCAGGGGCAGTCAGCCAACAGCGTGGGTTTGCCTAGGGCTGCCCCTGGAAGCCAGGTCTGAGATCGCGTCCTTCCAGCCCTGAGGGGTGCTGAAATATGGCCACTGTGGTGTCTCGTGCCTGACTCTGGTGAGGGTAGTCAGTCAACAGCGTTTGAATGCCGAGGGCCACCCCCAGAAGCCAGGTCTGCTTTCGTGTCCTCCTAGCCCCGAGGGGTACCGAGATATGGCCACCGTGGCGTCTCATGCCCAGGTTTGGCAGGGCAGTCAGCCAACAGTGCGGGTGTGCTGAGGGCACCCCCGTAAGCCAGGTCTGTGATCATGTCCTCCCAGGCCACAGGGGTGCTAAGATATGGCCATCGTGGTGTCTCACACCTGGCTCCAGCAGGGGTAGTCGGCCGACAGTGCGGGTGTGCTGAGGGCCACCCCAGGAAGTCAGGTCTGCAATTGCATCCTCCCAGCCCCGAGGGGTGTGGAGATATAGCTGCCATGGCTTCTCATGCCCGGGTTCGATGGGGAGAGTCAGCTGACAATGCATGTGTGCCGAAGGCCACCCCCGGAAGCCAGGTCTGCGATTGCATCCTCCCAGGCCCCAGGAGAGCCGAGATATGGCCGCCATGGTGTCTCACACCCTAGACCATCCGCAGGCACCAGGTCAGCCTCCGGTCCTTCACCCGGTACTGCACGGATTCTGCCCTGTGAACAGCACCATTCAGGAGGCAAGGGGGCACATGCCAGAAGGCTCAGAGTGAAGCAGGTTTGTCGGCATCTGGCATGGCCAAGGAGCAAGAAAGAAGCACGAGATGAAATGGTCTGAGATGCCGGGACCTGGGGCCATATCCTGTGTGAGATTGAAAGCTCTAAGTGGAGGGCAAAGGGGAGAATCGGCATCACAGAAGTCTGGATGAGGGTCTGGCTGAGGCCTTGTAGCTCAGCAGAGTTCCACTAGGCTGTGAAAAATTGGAGGAAGCTCCCCTGAGAGGTTCTAAGGGCAGGTTTGACACATAACAATTTGGCAGTCTCCAGGATTTATGCAACAAAGGAAAAGAGCTCTCCTGCCTGGGTAGAAGTGGAAGCTATGAGGGGGTCCCTCCCGATGGAAGTCCTTAAGGGAGAGAGAGGTGGAAAATGGCCAGGATGGGAGAGCTGACACCTGGGTGAGGGGGTCCGGACCACAGCACCCTCCAAGATGGAAGTCTGAAAGGGGGATAGAGGTTGAAAGTGGCCGGGCAGGGAGCACTCCCTCCTGTGTTGGAGGGTCCAGATCTTGCCCCCCAGTGGGATGGAAGACCTCAAGGGAGCAGCTGGCAGAAGGCTGCAGGGCCAGGAGTGCTCCTACCACGCAGGGGGAAGGCGTCCGACCTCGCCCGGTATCCGATAGCATCCCTGAAATGTCGTAAAGTCCCCAGAATGGCTTTGGACCTGAAAGGAGAGGGACGTGGAAGTCCCGATGAGAGCGTATCTGCCTCTCGGCAGCCAAAGGGAGTTCCGAGAGGCCAGCCTGGATCAGAGGGAGGTCCCCCTGAGAGGTTCCGAGGGCACAGGGACACAGCACAGTTTGACAGCCTCCAGAAGATCTGGGGATGATGGGGACTGTGGTGCTCTGGACCGGAAAGGAGGAGGATGTGGAAGTCCCAATGAGAGAGTGCCTGCTCCTCGGTGGCCGAGGGGAGCTCTGCAAGGGTGGCATGGATCGGAGGGAAGTCCCCCTTGAGAGGCTCAGTGGGCACAGGGAGACGGCACAGTTTGGCAGCCTCCAGGAGCTCTGGGGAAGATGGGGACCGTGGTGCTCTGGACCAGAAAAGAGCGTGGGCTCGGAAGTCCTGATGAGGGTGTGCCTGCCCCTCGATGGCCAAGGGGAGTTCCGCGGGGCTGTCCTGGATCAGAGGGAGGTCCCCCTGAGAGGCTCTGAGGACACGGGGACACGGCACGGCCAGGCAGCCTCCAGGAGATATGCAGGAGATGGGGACTGTGGTGCTCTGGACCTGAAAGGAAGGGGACATGGAAGGCCTGATGAGAGCGTGCCTGCCCCTTGGTGGTTGGGGGGAGTTCCATGAGGGTGGCCCGGATTGGAGAGAGGTTCCCCTGAGAAGCTCTGAGTGCATGGGGACACGGCATGATTTGACAGCCTCCAGGAGATATGCAACCCAGGAAAAGAGGGCTCCCACCCAGGTAGAAGTGGAAGCCCGGAGGGGGGAGTCCGTCCCGGTGGAAATCCAGAAGGGAGAGAGAGGGGCAGAAGGTGTTCGGGCAGAAAGCACTCTCCTGGGTAAGTCGGTCTGGATCACACCCCCAGTGGGACAGAAGTCCACAAGGGAGCATCTGGCAGAAGGCAGCAAGGCCAGGAGTGCTCCTGCCCGGTTGAGCGGGGTCTGGTGGAGCCCCACGCCAGAAGTCCTCAAGGGAACATCTGGTGGAAGGCTGTGGGGCCAGAAGTGCTCCTGTCAGGCAGAGGGAAGGTGTCCAACCTCACCCAGTACCCAACGGTAATCCCAAAATGTCGCAAAGTCCCCAGAATGGCTCTGGACCTGAAAGGAGGGGGACGTGGAAGTCCCGATGAGAGCATGCCTGCCTCTCAGCAGCCAAAGGGAGTTCTGCGAGGCTGGCCTGGATCGAAAGGAGGTCCCCTGAGAGGCTCTGAGGGCACAGGGAGATGGCCTGGCCAGGCAGCCTCCAGGAGATCTGGTGAAGACGGGGACCATGGTGCTCTGGACCTGAAAGGAGCTTGGGCTCGGAAGTCCCAATGAAGGTGTGCCTGCCCCTTGGCAGCCAAGGGAAGTTCCACGGAGCCAGCTGGGACCGGAGGGAGGTCCCCTTGAGAGGCTCTGAGGGCACAGGGACACAGCCTGGCCAGGCAGCTTCCAGGAGATCTGGGGAAGATAGGGACTGTGGTGCTCTGGACCAGGAAGGAGCGTGGGCTCGAAAGTCCCAATGAGGATGTGCCTGCCCCTCGGCAGCTGACGGGAGTTCCTTGGGGCTGGCCAGGACCAGAGGGAGGTCCCCCTGTGGGGCTCTGAGGGCACGGAGACACAGCCCTGGTCAGGCAGCCTCTAGGAGATCTGGGGATGACGGGGACCATGGTGCTCTGGACCGGAAAGGAGGGGGATGTGGAAGTCCCGATGAGAGCGTGCCTGCCCCTCGGCAGCTGAGGAGAGCTCCACAAGGGCAGCATGGATCAGAGGGAGGTCCCCCTGAGAGGCTCAGGGAGCATGGGGACATGGCACAGTTTGGCAGCATCCAGGAGCTCTGGGGAAGATGGGGACTGTGGTGCTCTGGACAGGAAAAGAGCGTGGGCTCAGAAGTCCCAATGAGGGTGTGCCTTCCCCTCGATGGCCAAGGAGAGTTCTGCAGGGCTGGCCTGGATTGAAAGGAGGTCCTCCTGAGAGGCTGTGAGAGCATGGGGATACGGCATGACAAGGCAGCCTCCAGGAGATATGCAGGAGACGGAGACTGTGGTGCTCTGGACCTGAAAGGAAGGGGACATGGAAGTCCTGATGAGAGCATGCCTGCCCCTCGGTGGATGGGGGGAGTTCCATGAGGGTGGCCTGGATCAGAGGGAGGTCCCCTGACAGACTCCAAGGGCATGGGGACAATGCACGATTTGACAGCCTCCAGGAGATATGCAACCCAGGAAAAGAGCGCTCCCTCCCGGGTAGAAGTGGAAGCCCAGAGGGGGGAGTCCATCCCGGTGGAAGTCCAGAAGGGAGAGAGAGGGGCAGAAGGTGGCCAGGCAGGAAGCACTCCCTCCTTGGTGATAGAGTCCAGCTCTCACCCCCAGTGGGACGGAAGTCCTCAAGGGAGCATCTGGCAGAAGGCAGCAAGGCCAGGAGTGCTCCTGCCTGGTTGAGCGGGGTCAGGTGGAGCCCCATGATGGAAATCCTCAAGGGAGCATCTGGTGGAAAGCTGCAGGGCCAGGATTGCTCCTGCCAGGCAGGGGGAAGGCATCCAACCTTGCCCAGTACCTGACGGTGATCCCAAAATGTCACAAAGTCCCCAGAATGGCACTGGACCAGAAAGGAGGGGGGCTTGGAAGTCCCGATGAGAGTGTGCCTGCCCCTCTGTATCCTGGGGGAGCTCCATGAGGGCAGTCTGGATCAGAGGGAGGTCCCCTAAGAGGCTCCGAGGGCATGGGGACATGGCACAATTTGGCAGCCTCCAGGAGATATGCAACCTAGGAAAAGAGCACTCCCGCCCGGGAAGAAGTGGAAGCCCGGAGAGGGAGTCCATCCCGGTTGAAGTCCAGAAGGGAGAGAGAGGAGCAGAAGGCGGCCAGGCAGGAAGCACTCCCTCTTTGGTGAAAGTGTCCAGATCGCGCCCACCGGGGGATGGAAGTCCTCATGGGAACATCTGGCAGAAGACTGCAGGGCCAGGAGTTCTCATGCCTGGTTGAGCGAGGTCTGGCAGAGCCCCCACAATGGAAGTCCACAAGGGAGCGTCTGGTGGAAGGCTGCGGGGTCAGGAGTGCTCTTGCCAGGCAGGGGGATGGCATCCAACCTTGCTCGGTACCTGACAGTGATCCCGAAATGTCGCAAAGTACCCAGAATGGTACTGTAACGAAAAGGAGGGGGGCTCAGAAGTCCCGATGAGAGCATGCCTGCCCCTTTGTGGCTGGGAGAGTTCCATGAGGGTGGCCTGGATTGGAGGGAGGTCCCCCTGAGAGGCTCTGAGGGCACGGGGACACAGCCTGGCCAAACCACCTCCAGGAGATCTGAGGAAGACGGGGACCATGGTGCTCTGGACTGGAAAGGAGGGGGATGTGGAAGTCCCGATGAGAGTGTACCTACCCCTCGGTAGCCGATGGGAGCTCCACAAGGGTGGCCTGGATCGGATGGAGGGCCCCTGAGAGGCTCTGAGGGCTTGGTGACACGGCACGACTTGGCAGCCTGCAGGGGGACATGGAGGTGCCAGGGTCCCCTAGGCGAGCCTTGGACTGTGGCCGGATAAAGAGGTCTTTCTGCAGGGTCAAAGGGGAGTGTTGTCATGCTAGGCCCTTATGGAAGTCCTTAAGGGAGCTTCATGCAGAGGCCTGCAGACTTGGAGACCTCCTGGCCAGGTAGAAGTATCCAACCTTACCCATTCTCAAAGACGTTCTCGAAAAATCGCAAAGTCCCCAGAGTAGCCCTGGATCAGAAAGGAGGTGGACTTGGAAGTCCGTATGAGACCGTACCTGCCCCTCTGCCGCTGTGGGGAGCTCCATGGGGGAGGTTGCACCCTGGAGGTTTGCTCCCCTGATTGCCTGGTGGGCACACGTGATCCAGCATGATTTGGCAACCTCCAGGAGTTAAGGGACGACGGGGTGTTTCAGAGTGTGAGTCCGGGTTTCATCCCCAGGGGAGAATGTTTTGCCAGGTGTCAGAGTGGGGTCAAGTTGCCCTCACGGGCGTCTTCCTCCCAGCCGGAAGTCCATATGAGAGTGTATCTGCCCCTCAGTGGCCGAGAGGAGTTCAGTATGGCTGGTCGCACCCTGCAGGCTTGATCCCCTGATCGCCTGGTGGGCATGCGTGATCCGGCACAATTTGGCAGCCATGGGGCTGATCACACCCTGCAGGTACATCCCCTGGAAGGGCTGGTGGGCACACATGATCTGGCATGATTTGGCAGCCTTTGGGAGCTGAAGGATGACGGGGCATCCCGTCAAAATGCATGAGTGTGAGTGCCCCAGTCTAGGGAGAGGGAAGACGGGGGGGTCCTGTCAAAGTCCATGTCCCAGCCCTGGGTGATGTCCTGCCAGGTGTTTGTGTGGGATTGAGGTGCCCTTACCCACTGTCCATCAATCGATGGGGATGACCAACCCCCACTGGTGGAGGGCCCCCGTGGTGTGGCTCTGTGGGTCACGGTTAGTGGGTTGAGCTTCTCCACCCCGGGAGCAAGGTAAGGGTTGGGGTGTGAAGTGCTCCATTTGCCTCAGGTTGGAAGTCTAGGTGAGACTGATGAGCCCAAGACTAGGCAGAGGAGTCCTGTGACATGGCCACCATCCCCTGGCATCCGTGCTTGGCTGAAGCATGGGGGGGAGCTCTCTCCCACTTTTCTCTAGCTATGAGCACTGACATGCACTGTGCCGGCCTGTGGCCCTCTGGGGTCATGGTTGCCAGTCCACAACCAGCACCCGGGGTGCCCCATCCATGGGGAGAGTGACCCTTCCTGTTGGCAGAGGTGTGGGCTCTGGCCCCTCCTTTCTGCCCACCCGCCGAGGTGCTCCTATCTGGTTGATCCTGTCAGTAGCATATGCTTGTCTCAAAGATTAAGCCATGGAAGTCTCAGTGCACACGGACGCTACAGTGAAACTGAAAATGGCTCATTAAATCAGTTATGGTTCCTTTGATCATTCCACCATTACTTGGATAACTGTGGTAAATCTAGAGCTAATACATGCTGACGAACGCTGACCTCCGGAGATGCGTGCATTTATCAGACCAAAACCAATCCGGGTCTCAGTCCAGCAGCTTTGATGACTCTAGATAAACTCAGGCCAATCACGTGCCCTTGTGGTGGCTACGCAACATTCGAATGTCTGCCCTATCAACTTTAGATGGTACTATCTGTGCCTACCATGGTGACCATGGGTAATGGGGAATCAGGGTTCAATTCTAGACAGGGAGCCTGAGAAACAGCTACCACATCCGAGGAAGGCAGCAGGTGTGCAAATTACCCACTCCCGACTCGTGGAGGTAGTGATGAAAAATAACAATACAGGACTCCTTCGAGGCCCTGTAATTGGAATGAGTACACTTTATATCCTTTAATGAGGATCTATTGGAGGGCAAGTCTGGTGACAGCAGCCATGGTAATTCCAGCTTCAATAGTGTATATTAAAGTTGCTGCAGTTAAAAAGCTCGTAGTTGGATCTTGGGATCGGGCTGGTGGTCCACCATGAGGTGAGCTACCACCTGTCCCAGCCCCTGCCTCTCAGCACTCCCTTGATGCTCTTAACTGAGTGTCCCAGGGGTCCGAAGCATTTACTTTGAAAAAAATTAGAGTGTTCAAAGCAGGCCGGTCACCTAAATACTTCAGCTAGGAATAATGGAATCATCATCCTTCGGCTTTTCCCATTAGGAGTCGCCACAGCGGATCATCTCTTTCCATTTCTTCCTGTCCTCTGCATCTTGCTCTGTCACACCAACCGCCTGCATGTCCTCTCTCACCACATCCATAAACCTTATCTTAGGCCTTCCTCATTTCCTCTTACCTGGCAGCTCCATCCTTAGCATCTTTTTCCCAATATACCCATCATCCCTCCTCAGCACATGTCCAAACCAACGCAATCTTGTCTCTCTTGCATTGTCTCCAAACTGTCCAACATGAGCTGACACTATATACTGATTCCTAATCCTGTCCATCCTAGTCACACCGAGTGCAAATCTTAATATCTTTAACTCTGCCACATCCAGCTCTGACTCCTGCCTTTTTGTCAATGCCACTGTCTCCAACCCATATAACATAGCTGGTCTCACTACCCTCTTGTAGACCTTCCCTTTCACTCTTACTGGTACCCGTCTGTCACAAATCACTCCTGACACTCATCTCCACCCATTCCACCCTGCCTGTACTCGCTTCTTCACCTCTCTTCCACATTAATGGAATAGGACTCCAATTATATTTTGTTGGTTTTCGGAACCGGGACCGTGATTAAGAGGGACAGCCAGGGGCATTCGTATTGTGCTGCTAGAAGTGAAATTCTTGGACCGGTGCAAGACGAATGAAAGCAAAAGC
Source organism: Protopterus annectens (assembly GCF_019279795.1). Lineage (NCBI taxonomy): Eukaryota > Metazoa > Chordata > Ceratodontiformes > Protopteridae > Protopterus > Protopterus annectens. Next base: position 74,009,456 of record NC_056740.1, on the reverse strand, counting down.
ATTTGCCAAGAATGTTTTCATTAATCAAGAATGAAAGTCGGAGGTTCAAAGGCGATCAGATACCGTCATAGTTCCAACCATAAATGATGCCAACTAGCGATCTGGCAGCGTTATTCCCATGACCCACCGGGGAGCTTCTGGGAAACCAAAGTCACGGCCCCAGTGGTGTGCCAGATAATACGATCAAACTTGACTATCTACAGGAAGTAAAAGTCGTAACAAGGTTTCCGTAGGTGAACCTGCTGAAGGATCATTAATGCCAAGGGTCCTGGGCCGGTGCTGTCCCTGGGTATCAGGGCCTCTCCTCGCTCTGCCACCCTGACCCTCTATGTCTCTCTCTGTCTGTCTCTCTCTGACTCCTATCTCTTTGTGCACCCTGGTGGAGGCCAGCAGGACTGAGCCCGTGGCTCCTGGGGGAAGAGAGTGAGGGGAGGGAGAGGGGAGGGAGTGAGAGGAGGGGTGGTGTATGTCCCCCCTTGCCTCCTGGTGGCTGGAAGGAGGGGGTCCATCCATGTGGTCGGAGATGTGGGTGCTCCTCTGCTGCCATGAGGGGATGGTGGTGGAGGGTGCACCTGACCCAGTAGTGCAGTCCACCACACGCCCCAGAGGTTGCTGGCTCCCCATGTGGTAGGGGGAGGGAGAGGGTGCCATCCTGGCAGCGGGGTGGTGGCCTCCCCTCTGTCTGTGTTGAGACCATCCCTGGGGGTGGCACACCAGAGTCTTCTCCCCTCTATGTCGGTCATGGGTACCTGTGGAGGATGCCCTGCTCCATGTGGGGTGTCATTTCAAAGACCCGGAAGGTTGGTGGTGTGGCTGCACTCCGGCCACTACAGGACTCCCTGCTGTCTTGCGGTGTGGGGTCAGTAACCCCCGTGTGGGCGCCCACGATGACGCCTGTGAAACCTCGCATACTCATCTTGAGGTGTGATGCCCTGGCGAATGAGAACTGTACGACTCTGAGCGGTGGATCACTCGGCTCATGTGTCAATAAAAAACACAGCTACCTGCAAGATCTAATGTGAATTGCAGGACACATTGATCATCAACACTTCGAACGCACTTTGCGGCCCCGGGTTACTCCCGGGGCTAAGCCTGTCTGAGGGTCGTCATGCCTTCCATCACTCCAGGGGGTGTCCAGCCCCCATTGAGGGCATGGCCGGGGAGTCAAGGGAGCCCACCGCTGGCCCCCTGTCTCCCCAGGGAGAGACGTGGATGGAGGAGACGAGTCCCCAGCCGCCCCGAGCCGCAAGGGAGCAGGTGCACATCTGGCCTGCCCCCTGGAGGCTGTTGGTGGCAACGCCACCAGGCTGCCCTCCCAGGGTGGAGCCCGATGACCGCCTGCTCAGTTCCCATGCACCGGGGCCGTGTCGGCCATCCTCTTGCGCCACCCGGAAGTCCACCGGCAGAGAGCGGGTGTGCTGGGGTTCCCAGGGGGGCAGGACAGCCAGTCCGTCCACCCACCGCGAGGCCCCCATTGTCCCACTGCCCCCGCGACCTCGCTTAGAATGTGACCTCAGATCAGATGTGGTGACCCGCTGAATTTAAGCATATAACCAAGCGGAGGAAAAGAAACAAAACAGGATTCACTCAGTAATGGTGAGTGAAGAGGGAAGAGCCCAGTGCCAAATCCCCGCCTGGGCGATGGGCGCTGGGAAATCTGGCGTACGGAAGTCTGTCTCCCCGGTGCCACCCAGGGGGCCCAAGTCCTTGTGATCGAGGCTCAGCCCATGGATGGTGTGAGGCTGGTTGCAGCCCCCAGCACTTCAGGATCAGGTCTTCCCGGAGTTGGGTTGCTTGTGATTGTTTGTGAATGCAGCCCAAAGCGGGTGGAAAACTCCATCTAAGGCTAAACACCAACACGAGACTGATAGTGGACAAGTATCATAAGGGAAAGTTGGAGGATTCAACCCGGCGGCCGTGCTGGCCGTCTGGGCAAGGCAGATCCCCCTCCCCCACTGGATACTGTTGGGCACACTTCCTCAGAGGTGGTGTGCCGCAGCCGGCTCTGGGTCAGCCAGGAAGGCCACGTGGAAGGTGGCTCCCCTCCCCGGAGGGGAGTGTTACAGCCTGTGACATCAGCCCTCGCTATGCCACGGGGTCGTGGGAGATGACCGCCACCGCACCCACCCCAGCCCCCGGTGGGACTGTCAACTGGGCTGGACTACCCTCAATGCAGCCTGCCTGCATTCCGCCGCCAGGCTGACGGGCTCACCTCGGGTGCCTGGGGTCCACGGCAATGTCAGTGACCCACCCGTCCCATCTTGAAACATGGACCATGGAGTCTAACAGGTGCGTGAGTCCGAGGGTGGGCAGGAGACCCCATGACACAATGAAAGTGAGAGCCAGCGTGCGCCGGCTGAGGTGGAATCCCCTGCTCCATACGGGGGGCGCACCGCCGGCCCATCTCACCCATCCCGTCGGGGAGGTGGATCATGAATGCACCTGGTGGGACCTGAAAGATGGTGAACTATGCCTGGGCAGGGTGAAGCCAGAGGAAACTCTGGTAGAGGTCTGTAGCGGTTCTGATATGCAAATCAGTCATCCGACCTGGGTTTAGGGGCAAAAGACTAATTGAACCATGTAGTAGCTGGTTCCCTCCGAAGTTTCCCTTAGGATAGCTAGTGCTTGGCGGACGCAGTTTTATCTGGTAAAGCAAATGATTAGAGGCCTTGGGTCCGAAATGATCTCAACCTATTCTCAAACTTTAAATGGGTAAGAAGCCCGACTCACTGGCTTGGAGCTGGGCATGGAATGCGAGCACCCAGTGGGCCACTTTTGGTAAGCAGAACTGGTGCTGTGGGATGAACCAAATGCCAGGTTAAGGTGCCTGATGCCGACGCTCATTAGACCCCAGAAAAGGTGTTGGTTTATATAGACAGCAGGATGGTGGCCATGGAAGTCGGAATCTGCTAAGAAGTATGTAACAACTCACCTGCCGAATCAACTAGCCCTGAAAATGGATGGCACTAGAGCATCAGGACCATACCCGGCCATCACCAGCGCTGGGAGCCGAGGGGGCTACGCCACGACGAGTAGGAGGGCCACCGCAGTGGAACTGAAGCTCAGGGCGAGGGCCCAGGTGGAGCCGCCGTGGGTGCAGATCTTGGTGGTAGTAGCAAATATTTAAACGAGAGCTTTGAAGGCCAAAGTGTAGAAGGGTTCCATGTGAACAGCAGTTGAACATGGGTCAGTCGGTCCTGAGAGATAGGTGAGCACCATTCTGAAGGGACGGGCAATGACCTCCATCACCCTCGTCTGATCAAAAGGGAGTCGGATTCAGATCCCCGAATCCAGATCGTCAGAGATGGGCGCCTCACAGCATCCAATGCGGTGATGCAAACTATCCCAGAGAAGCCGGTGGGGGCCCCTGGGAGAGTTCTCTTTTCTTTGTAAAGGGTGGGGCAACGTGGAATGGGCTCGCCCCAAGATAGGGGCCCATGCCATGGAAAGCGTCGTAGTTCAGGCAGCGTCAGGTGAGCTCTCTCCGGCCCTTGAAAATCCGAGGGAGAGGGTGTAAGTCTCGTGCTGGGCCATACCCATATCTGCTGCAGGTCTCCAAGGTGAACAGCCTCTGGCATATTAGAACAATGTAGGTAAGGGAAGTTGGCAAGCCAGATCCGTAACTTCAGGATAAGGATTGGCTGTAAGGGCTGGGTCGGTTGGGCTCGGGTGTGAAGTGGGGCTGGGTGCATGCCGAGGCTGGACAAGGTGTTGCCAGCCCTCACCATGCTCCCCCCTCCTGGGGGGGCCGGCAGGTATAGCGGCGGTGACTCTGGACACATGCCGGGCCCTTCCGTGGATCACCCTGGCTGTGGTGGGTGCCGGTCCCAACCGGCGTCGCGCATCGTCTGGCAGCTAGCAGGTGACTTAGAACTGGTGTGGACCGGGGGAATCCGACTGTTTAATTAAAACAAAGCATCGCGAAGACCCAAGACAGGTATTGATGCAATGTGATTTCTGTCCAGTGCTCTGAATGTCAAAGTGAAGAAATTCAATGAAGTGCAGGTAAATGGTGGGAGTAACTATGACTCTCTTAAGGTAGCCAAATGCCTTGTCATCTAATTAGTGATGCGCATGAATGGATAAACGAGATTCCCACTGTCCCTACCTACTATCTAGCGAAACCACAGCCAAGGGACTGGGCTTGGCAGAATCAATGGGGAAAGAAGACCCTGTTGAGCTTGACTCTAGTCTGGCACTGTGAAGAGACATGAGAGGCATAAAATAAGTGGGAGGCCTTGGATGCCAGTGAAATACCATTACTCTTATCATTTTTTCACTTACCCGGTGAGACGGGGAGACGAGCCCCACCGGGGCGCTCGCTTCTGGCTCTAAGTGCCTGGGTTTCCGGGTGTGACCCGCTCCGAGGACAGTGTCAGGTGGGGAGTTTGACTAGGGCGGTATACCTGTCAAAGAGTAATGCAGGTGTCCTAAGGTGAGCTCAGGGAGGACAGAAGCCTCCCGTGGAGCAGAAGGGCAAAAGCTCGCTTGATCTTGATTTTCAGTATGAATACAGACTGTGAAAGTGGGGCTTCATGATCCTTCTGGCTTTTTGGGTTTTAAGCAGGGGGTGTCAGAAAAGTTACCACAGGGATAACTGGCCTGTGGCGGCCAAGCGTTCATAGAAATGTCACTTCTTGATCCTTCGATATTGGCTATTCCTATCATTGTGAAGCAGAATTCACCAAGCGTTGGATTGTTCACCCACTAATAGGGAGCTGGGTTTAGACTGTCATGAGACTGGTTAGTTTTACTCTACTGATGATGTGTTGTTGCAATAGTAATCCTGCACAGTACGAGAGGAACCGCAGGTTCAGACATTTGGTGTATGTGCTTGGCTGAGGAGCCAATGGTGCAAAGCTACCATCTGTGGGATTATGACTGAACACCTCTAAGTCAGAATCACGCCTAAACGTAATGATACTGCAGCACCACGGATCTCCGGTTGGCCAGGGATAGCCAGCCGCAAGGTCGGCAAGGAGAGCCGATCATCACTGGGTTGGAGCATGGATGGAAGGGGGCTGCTTCTCTCCAGCAGTGCACCGCACATTCGTGGGGAACTGGGTGCTAAATCATTTATGGATGACCTGATTCTGGGTCAGGGTTTCGTACGTAGCAGAGTAGCAAAAAGCTGCGATCTATTGAAAGTCAGCCCTCGAGCCAAGCTTTTGTCGCAGGTGAGGGACGGGCTCTGTGCCCTCATTGGGAGGCGGAGACCTGTTCTTGGCTGTCCCGCCCTGTGTGCTGCCCCCTTCTGCTAATGTCCAGATCGTTGGCAGGACTTTACCCTTCGGTGCCGGACGTGGGGTCTGGTGGGAGGATCGAGGGATGGGGTTCATGTGCAAATCAGCAGAGGAGCATCCCCCTTGGGAGGAGATACCCAGTCATGCTCCTCGCTCTGCACCCTCCGGCGCCTTCATCCAGATAGCCAGAACCCCTGCAGGCATGGAAGGGGCTGAAGATTGTGTACTCGGGCTTAAGGGTCATCCCCAGAGTGGTGACCCAGCGGTGGGTGCGTGGCTCCCGGGAGAGGGCAGAGGTCCATTTGGGTAAGCCAGATCCAGGATCCCATCCTCCCAGCCCCCAGGGGTGTGGAAATACGGCTTCCATGGTGTCTCAAACCCGGTACCATGTGCAGGTGCCAGATCAGCCTCTGGTCCTTCACCTGGCACTGTGGGGATGCCACCCCATGAATGGTACCACTCAGGAGGCAAGGGAGCATGTGCCAGAAGGCTCGAAGTGAAGCATGTTTGTTGGTGCCTGGCACAGCCGAGGAGTGAGATGGAGGTGTGAGATGAAATGGGCTGAGATGCCAGGACCCGGTGCCATATCCTGTGCAAGTTTTAAAGCCCTAGGTGGAGGGCAAAGGGGAAAATCGGCGTCATGGAAATCTGGATGAGGGTCTGGCTGATGCCTTGTGGCCCAGCAGAGTTCCATAAGGCTGGAAAGGATCGGAGGAAAGCTCCCCTGAGAGGCTCCGAGGGCACAGGGACACGGCACGGTTTGGCAGCCTGCATGAGATATGCGGGAGATGGGGACCATGGTGCCATGGACCGGAAAGGAGGGGGCACGGAAGTCCCGATGAGAGCGTGCCTGCCCCTCGGTGGCCGGGGGGTGTTCCACGAGGGTGGCCTGGATTGGAGGGAGGTCCCCCTGAAAGGCTCCGAGGGCATGGGCACATGGCAGAGCTTGGCAGCCTCAAGGAGATATGCAACCCGGGAAAAGAGCGCTCCCGCCCGGGTAGAAGTGGAAGCCTGGAGGGGGGAGTCCATCCCAGTGAAAGTCCAGAAGGGAGAGAGAGGGGTGGAAGGTGGCCCGGCAGGAAGCACTCTCTCCTGGATGAGATCGTCCGGATCACACCCCCGGTGGGATGGAAGTCCTCAAGGGAGCATCTGGTGGAAGGCTGCAGGGCCAGGAGTGCTCTTGCCAGTCAGGGGGGAAGGCGTCTGACCTCACCCGGTACCCAACGGCATTCCCAAAATGTTGCAAAGTCCCCAGAATGGCCCTGGACTGGAAAGGAGGGGGATGTGGAAGTCCCGATGAGAGTGTGCCTGCCCATCTGCGGCTGAGTAGAGTTCCACAAGGGCAGCCTGGATCAGAGGGAGGTCCTCCTGAGAGGCTCCAAGGGCACTGGGACATGGCACGATTTGGCAGCCTCCAGGAGATATGCAACCTGGGAAAAGAGCACTCCTGCCCGGGTAGAAGTGGAAGCCCAGAGGGGGGAGTCCATCCTGGTGGAAGTCCAGAAGGGAGAGAGAGGGGTGGAAGGCAGCTAAGCAGGAAGCACTCCCTCCTGTGTGAGAGGGTCCAGATTGTGCCCCTGGAGAGATAGAAGTCCTCAAGGGAGCATCTGGCAGAAGGCAGCTGGGCCAGGAATGCTCCTGCCTGTTTGAGCAGGGTCTGGCGGAGGCCTCCATGACGGAAGTCCTCAAGGGAGCATCTGGTGAAAGGCTGCAGGGCCAGGAGTGCTCCTGCCAGGCAGGGGGAAGGCGTCCAACCTCACCCGGGACCCAACGGTGATGCTGAAATGTCGCAAAGTTCCCAGAATGGCCCTGGACCAGAAAGGAGGGGGCTCGGAAGTCATGATGAGGGCGTACCTGCTCTCAGTGGCCAGGGCGAGTTCCTTGAGGGTGTCCTGGATTGGAGGGAGGTCCCCTGAGAGGCTCTGAGGGCACAGGGACACGGCCTGGCCAGGCAGCCTCCAGGAGATCTGAGGAAGACGGGGACCATTGTGCTCTGGACCGAAAAGGAGGGGGGTCTCGGAAGTCCTGATGAGAGTGTGCCTGCCCCTTGGTGGCCAGGGTGAGTCCCACGAGGGTGGCCTGGATCAGAGGGTGGTTCCCCTGAGAGGCTCCGAGGGCACGGAGACATGGGATGGTTTGGCGGCCTCCAGGAGTTAAAGGCCAAGGGGGTCTCCCATCAGAGTTTGGGAGTCACGTCCCGCTGCTCGTACCATATTTCCCTGAAAATAAGACCGGGTCTTATACTCTTTCCCCTGCCAAAATACGCATTAGGGCTTATTATCAGGGGATGCTTTATTTACCCACACCATCCAACAATCTACCTTTATTCATTTATTCATGTACAAAAATAAACATTTATTAATGAACACATCGACGTTTATTCATGTACAAAAATTGACATTTATTCATGTACACAAACTGACATTTATTTTGTACTTTTCTGTTATTGGACCACAGTTCTAATGCGTTAAAACAGTTGTGTGAGAATTCTACATAAACAGTGCACCAAACATTTCAACTTCAGAATATCTGCACCTTGGCTTTCACAGTTATTAAAATACAGTCGTGTCATCTTCTTCTGGAACATTGTGTGAGAATTCTACATAAACAGTGCACCAAACATTTCAACTTCAGAATATCTGCACCTTGGCTTTCACAGTTATTCAAATACAGTCATGTCATCTTCTTCTTCTGGAACATTGTCATAAGTGTCCAACCCCCGAATTTCAACTTGAATTTCTTGTGACTCCATTTCCTGTAGAACCATTGGCCCCAGTCTGTCATGCATAGCAATAGAGTTCTCCTTAAATGAGCACTGCTTGTCCAAGTAGCCTGCTCGTAGTGCATTGACAACACATCTGTCAGTGATTTTATCCCATGACTTTTTCACCCACGTCATGGCCTCTTGCAGGCTAGGCTTCACAAAGTTTTCATGCTGATTTCTCTCCATTCTATTTTCAATGTACTCATTGAGTTCCAGGTGCAAATGGTCCTTGAATGGCTTGTTTATTGCAATATCAAGAGTCTGGAGATAGGCAGTCATTCCTGCGGGAATCATTATTTGATCTATTCTTCTCTGTGCAAGGAATTTCTTCATTTCTTTAGCATGGTGAGTGCTGGCTGAATCCCAGACTAGCAGACCTCTTTTGCCACCTCGCAAAACAAGTGGCAGCATTACATCAACCCACTTCCTTATAGCTGCTTGTGTGCACCAGGCTTTTTTGGTTTCAAGAATGTAAATACCTGAAACAAGTTCAGTCTTATTTTTCTTGCCCTTACTAATGATTAGAGGTGGGATTTTCTTTCCATCTAGACAAATTGCCAAAATACAGGTAACACGTGCAATCTTGTAACCAGTGGAGGGAATGTAGATTGACAAGGCACCCCTCTGATCAATTGTTGTTTGAGATCCTTGGCCCATGAACACTGCAGTTTCATCCATAGCAATCATGTTGGAGAGTTGGTATTTAGAAAAGTCAATGCCATAAACAAAGGACTTGAATACAAGTGCACGTTTAATAACGTCAGTATCTTCCAGCTTGAACAATGTTGTTGATCTTCTTAGAGACAGTTCATATCAGTGAAGGAAGCCATTCAGCCAATGTTGCGATGCTTTGAATTCTTCTGGGGATATTTCTAACTGTGGTGCCATTGCAAGAAAAAGCTTGGATATCGGCCCTGCGCACAACCAAAGCCTTTGCTGTCCTGTTAGAAATCCACTCACAGATGATGTCTTCCAGCTCAGGAAATAATGGTTGCCGACCTGATCCACACTTACACTTCTTAGCATTTCCCTCATCGGCCTGTTGACTGAGGTTATCATATGCTGCACACCATTTTTGGACCATTCGGAGATCTAACTTCTTCCCTTTGCAGAAAGCCATCAGATTCTTTCACCCAGAGTCCGCCATGATTCCTTTCTTGTACTCAACAGAATAGCTCTTTCTTTTTGCACTCATCTTGTCTGGGGGGGAGTTAATTTAAAAACTTATGGGACCAGAGTGGCAACACAAAATGACGCTGTTTACAAAGAGAAGGCACACCCTCAACTATGCACTATCACGTGCGCATGCTTTACTCACATTGTCTGTACGTTGATCGATCAAAATACACCTACCAGTGTTTATGGGCCAAGGATCTCAACCGTCAAGTGTGAGTGATGGTTAGGATTACAGTAAGAATTGTGGAGGACTCCCAGGCAAAGAAACTTATGACTTTCTGCAAGGAGAAGAAGTTGGGTGTCCAAATGGTCCGAAAATCGTGAGCAGAGTACGATAACCTCAGTCAACAGGTGTCAATAATATTATTTTATAATTCAACACATCCATCATGTGTTGTTGACAAGGTTAACTGGGGCTTATTTTTGGGGTAGGCTTTATATCATGACCATCCTGGAAAACCATACTAGGCCTTATTCTCTGGTTAGGTCTTATTTACAAAGAAATACGGTAGTAATTCAACCCAGGTTCTTTGGTTGCATTTAACCTGAGTTGCCATTTGACCTGTTTTTCAGCTAATTTGACCTTAACATTTCCTCCCCTTAAATCCACCTTTACCTGTTCTAAAATCCCAAACTTAAACACATGACTTGCATCATATTTAAGTATGTGTCTACACAAAGCATTGCTTTTATCATTTTTCCTTATACAGTAGGTATGATCGTATATCCTGTTCCTCAATTGTCTGTCCGTCTTGCCCACATAATAACTCGGATATGCCATACACTTGGCCAAGTATATGACATGTTAGGATAAACAACTCCCTTTCTTAAACCTTACTCTAGTGTGGTTGACATCCTCTAATGTAATTATTTTCTCTTCTATAATCTCCTTACATTGCTGACACTACCCACATTTTTAGTGTGCCCGTCTCCAGTATCACCCCTTATTCTGCCTTTCACCCTCTCAAACCTATTTTTTAGGTTAGACCCAGTCTTATAAACATACATAGGCCCTGTACCCACTTTACTGTAAAGCACGTTGTCACTTCTTAGAATGTTCCAGTTTTGTCTCATTATTCTCTTTATCTCCTCACATATGGACTGTACCCCACTACACAAGCCCTGTCGTATGAATTTTCCTTCTCATTCTCATGTTCTCCACTGTTTTTCTCCAACCCAATACCAAGAAGTGGTTTGTATTTTTTCCACCATTCTCTCAGTACGTATTGAGTGACATAATCAATTAAATATCTGGAGTAATCCATTTCCCCAAATAATATTCCTATATATTCTCTTTCTTCATTTCATTGAAATCAGTTGTTATTCTCACAGCTCTTATACACTGACCCTTAATGATGCTCTTTTTTTGACTTAATGGGTGACAACTAGTATATTCTAAATATGAGTTGCTGAAGGTTTCTTTTCTACATATTCTGGATTTAAATCATGCTGCCCCGTGTGATATAATGGTGTCTAAGTATGCTATCCCTGTCGTGCTACTACTATGGGTGAATTTTAAATAACTACTGATGTCATTCAAATACTTCACAAATGCATCTACTTCACTTGTACCATCCCATAAAATAAAAATATCATCCAAAAACCTAATGTAGCATATACATTTACTAGCATTATTGACTATCCAAAATATATTCACTTTCCCAATCTAGTAACACCATATTTGCATATATGGGGGCACACGCCACCCCCATAGCTACCCTGCTTTTTTGTCTATAGTATTCACCCTTGAACCAGATGTAATTGAAATCCAGTGCAATAGATGTAAGCTCATAAATTAAACTAGTCTTTTCCCACTCAAAGTTCATGTACTTTTGAATACTGTTACTAAACCTTTCTAGTCCTTAATTCAATAAATATACTTATAGTGTCTAAAAGCTTTATATTGTTGTTAGAAAAATGTGTATTTGAATACATGAGAAATGCTAGTTTAAAAGCAAAGTAGTATATAATGCATTTTATTCTATTAATCATATAGTAGTAAAATTAATTCATGTCTAAATGTGAAGTAGTTTTGAAACTGCAGTGTGACTTGAAGCAAGGCTGATCTCTGACCCTGGCAGAATGCTAGCTTAGCAAGTTTTAATGTTTATGCTTTTCACAAGTGATTATCTGCTGGGTCAGGAAATTAAATGTGTGAAATAATTAAATCTTCTGCTCTTTCCTGTTGGAATGATCTGGCCTTGTATATGTGTTACTTAGATAGCATGCAGCTGTGTGAGAAAGTGTAACAGAACAAAGACATGCATTAAAAGACTAAAGCTGCTATTGTATTCGAACTGATATGAAACCTTGAATAAGTAACTTTACAGAAAGACATTATGACTGACCAGCTGGATAGCAAGGCCGTATTGTATCTAAAGGAAAAGTTTTTTTTAAATGTACAGCATCAGCAGACTTAATGAATGAAGAATTGTAAGCTAAAGTGATGTAGATGCCTTGTGACATATCACGTCAGAAAGGTGGGCATAGCTAAATGTTAAACCTATATAAAATTGTGTGCTTCCTGTTTCATGTCAGACAAAATTCTGTACTTATGCGTTTTGCCTCCTGGTGTACACTAGTAAACTTTTGAATCTGAACCTCCTGTGTATTGAATTCTTAATTTTATTTAACAGTTTGGTCCTTTCGAGACGGAATTCCCTTGGTAAGCTGCAGATCAGAGCGTATCGGTGGTCGAATACTGCGCAGGAGAAGTTACCGAAATGGTTCTTCTTGAGTGAAAAGACCTCCGACTGAATTGTCGTGTGTAAAGAGGCTGGACACTTTCTGATCTGTGGCCGAAAAGCGGAACTTGAACGATTTTCAATACCAGAGGCTCAGGTAGGAAGACTTTGCCTTTTTTTTCTGTTTTAGATCAGGGACTAGGTTACAGTATATTGTTGTCAAGATTTGTTTTGCAGATCAGGGACAAAAGGAAGTACTGTATATTTGGTCATAGATCAGGGTAACAGAATAAGGTAGACAGTTATTCTAGATAAACTGTAAACAGGAACTAAGAACTTGATATCACGTGATAAAAAAGGGTTACGTAACATTTTCTTTGACATGGATAATCAGTGCACTAAAACCTCATGAGATCCGCCCCTAACCGAAGACGCAAAATACATGCAATTACAATGTTCTGATAACATTAGGTATTATACGAAATGGGTTAATAAATATGAATTTGATGGTAAACTAGATAAACCTTCACTAGTTAAACTCCTTAAACAGCTTAAATCTGATGCAGGAGGTCAGGCAAAAAAGCAACGCCAACTAGGCATCCCTCAAGCACACAGGTGGATTGAGGAAGCAAATCGTAGAGAACAGAAGCTTAAAAATTCAAAAACATTATTTTTAGACAAAGAGGATAATAACTTGGTAATAGCGACAGCTCCTCCTCCTCCTCCCTTACCCCCTCCCTTACCCTTTTTGGGATATGAAGCGAGTGGACAGGCTGGTCCACCTCCACGTTATCCTGAAGTTTCAGTAAGACCACAACCATTTGTTAGAGATCCTATTGAGACTAGGTCCCGCACACGTAAAACACATAGGGATACAGAATCATACCAAACAGAGAGAAATCTACAGGATGAGAGTGAAGAAGAAATATGCCCACTTATAGAAGTTCCAAATCCTCAGGCAGGACAGGAAGGGCAAGACCCAACACTCTTAGTATATACACCATGGACACCGGAGGACATCCGGAAGGCTACTGAGGGAATTCCCCATCCGAAAGTTAATTTTACAAAATTTTTAGAAGATTTACAAGGCATGAGGTTAAGTTACCACTTGAATGGGGAAAAAGTAGAAAAAGTAGTAAGACAAATTATAGGTCCAGATTGGCACATGATTTGTGGCACCTGGAATCCTCATAATGCAGAACTTAGACCACTCCCACATAGTGACACAGAGTTAGACAACAGAGTGAAAGGTCTGACAGACCGAATCTCTGAGAAATGGAAACCTAGAGCAGACTGGACTTGCATTAATCAATGCATACAACAGGAAAATGAGACAATAGATGGATATTATGCTAGGTTATTGGAATGTTTTAATAATCATAGCGGTATGTCGGTTCCTGAGAACCAAACGAATGATTCCCCGTATGAACAACAATTAAAAAATGCATTTTTGAAGGGTTGCATTGCACCTATTAGTAGCTTCATTACGAAGCATATGATAGATCATCGAACAGGGAGGCTACAAGCCTTACTCGAATATGCTAGACATGCTGAGAGACATTTTAATAGTAAAAAGAAAAAGAAGGCACAAGTCTTCACTGCTGAAGACGGAGCTGAAGTATTTGTATTACAGTCAGGTAAAAAGGGCAAGAAGAATGCCCAGGGAAACAAACAGTCTGATAAACGATCAGAAGATTTTGAAGAGAGGAAAAAGAGAGGTGAATGCTTCAAATGCGGAAAAATAGGACATCTAGCAAGGGATTGTAGGCAAAACAAAAAGGTAATTACAGAAGATAAGGGAGATGAGGACTGACTATATGATAGTGACTGGACCTGATCATCACCAACATGGGGACTCTATGCTCCAGACCAGAAGTGTATCCCTCACTGGTAAGATCAGACCATAAACTAATCTCACTGGATATTCACATCCCGACCCCACCCCCTGCCCAGAAAACCACAGTGAAAAACTTCTCTTAAGCAAATTTCACACTCCTCAAAACTGAGGTGGAATCCTTCAAAGCCCTCGGGCCTGTGGAAAATACGGCCCAGACCGCAGAATCCTTTATAAACGCATTCTATGAACACCTTCAGGAATGCATGGATCATCGATCCCAAATAATACCAAGACCCAATCCTCCAAAGGCAGGCGTCCTGTCTGGTGGACCCCAGCCATAAACAAACTATACAATAGAAGGAGGAAGCTACTAAATGATAGAGCAAAATCCCAAAAAGGGAAGGCATCACTGATCAGTATTAGCAAAAAACTACGGGCACACATAAAATTGTCTAAGGCTAGCTTCGAGAGAAAAATTGCACAGGACACTAAGGATAATCACAAGGCTTTCTTTAGTTATGTTAGGAACCTGGGTGGTAGTTCCCAGATATGCTCAGAATTAGTCCAAAATGACAAAAAATACACCGAACCCACAGACATTGCCAACATCCTAGCTGACAGGTTCAGCGCAAACGTCTCCCTCCCACCAAAAGGCAAATATCTATCCCAGCAGAGTGCTGCCCCTGACATCTCAGATGCTCAGGTAAGAGCCGCCCTCTCCAAAGCAAAAACACAGCATCAATGGGACCAGATGGTGTCCCGGGCTCGTCCTACATGAACTCCAAGAAGAGCTAAACCCAAACATAAAACTACTGTTCAATCTCAGCCTTACTACAGGATATGTGCCCAAAGAGTGGCGTACAGCAACAGTGGTCCCTCTCCATAAAGGTGGTGCCTCAACGGATCCTGGAAACTATCACCCCATAAGCCTGACTAGCTTGGTCTGCAAAGCTATGGAAAGGATCATCATGGACCTCATAAATAAAGATATTGGGGACCTACAAACACTGGATCCTACCCAGTTCGGCTTTGTTAAGGGCAGATCCTGCCTCTTAAACCTGGTCGATTTCTTTGAAACAGTCACCAAGGCCATTGATGAGGGGAAGGTGGTCCACACAGCCTACCTGGACCTCACAAAAGCCTTTGATACAATACCCCACTCGGGCATTATAGATAAGCTCACCAGCTTAAATATAAACCCCTATGTCACTAGATGGATTGCAAACTGGCTCAAGGACAGAACCCATATGGTTAGAATTGCTGGAGCCATGTCAGACTCCAAACCAGTTACAAGTGGTGTCCCACAAGGCTCAGTCCTGGGACCTCTCTTGTTCGGTATATTTTTCTCGGAGGTACAGGCCAACACGGAAGGACTGCGGGCTGACCAAGTTCGCAGATGACTGCAAACTGGGTGCCATAATCGACTCTCCAGCCGACACAAGCATCCTCCAAAAGGGCCACACAGAAACAGACAACTGGTGCCAGAGCCATGGCCTCAAGCTAAATGCCAAAAAGTGTATAGTCATCCCCTTTGGCAAAAATAAAGTGCCTACAAATTACCACATAGGTGGTAATCCATTAAGTACAGAAGAAGTAATTAGGGACCTGGGGACCCAAGTTGATAGCAATCTCTCATTTGGCAACCACGTGGCCAAAGTGGTTAGAAAAACATTTTATATAGCCCACCTAATCATGAAGGGATTCACATCTAGATCAGGGGAGGTCATCGTGCCTCTTTACTCATCCCTCATCAGGCCCATAATTGAGTACAATGCCCCTTTTGGGATGTACCTTACCAGACACCTGCAGCAACTGGAAAGACCCCAAAAGTACCTCACCAAGAGGATCAAAGGGCTCAAACAGATGCCATATGCTGCCCGGTTAAAGAAACTCCAGCTCTACTCAGTGGCATACCGCCTGTTCAGAGGCGATCTGTGCCTGATGTATAAAGCCATGTCCAACCCGGAATTAATGGACATGCTGCACCTCAGAAAATCCAAATCCCATCGAGCTACGCGCTCGAGGGACTTGAACCTCAGCACTGAAATAAATAGGACATGCTGGAGGGACAGATTCATAACCCAGAGGCTCCCTTCACTCTGGAATAAAATCCCAGTCCAGGTTAGGCAGAGTCCCTCATTGACTCTCTTCAAGAGGAATCTTGATGAGTGGATGGGAGATCGTAGGTTTACCCCGGGTATCACTTCTGTGTCACTGTTAGACAGAGGCACAGTATACTAACCTCGAAAAAGGGCATAGCAAAATAAATTTAAAATGGGTGGCGAAAGCCAAACACATTCTGGCTAGGCTTATAAATGCCCTAGGGCAGATAGCCTAGTATGATCCTATGAACCTATGAACCTATAAGATATGTCAAGTGAAAGTCAGAAATCATCAGGAAAAGTTAAGAAACAAAAAGCAAATGTAAATGTGATAAAAGGAGTAGAGGAAGTGCAAATAGATATGGAGGATGAAGAAAGTGAAATTTTGGACTTAGCATTATTGAGCTTAGAGCTCTGCTTAGTGGATATGAAACCGGAAGTTACACTTCTGGTGGAGGGAAGGGAAGTCAAATTCCTGTGCGACTCAGGAGCATCACGGACTTTGATACACCCCTCCAAGTTACCAGAACATTCCGAATCACCAGATTATATACTAGTAAAAGTCACAAATGGACAGCTATACAGAGAACCACTTTCCCATGATATAGCAATAACTGACCCTGTTTTCAGGTATGACCCAGAAAAGTAAAATAGTTGTTTCTGCAAAGTGTCCAGTAAACCTATTGGGCAGGGACCTTATGCAGATATTTGGCATAGCAGTAGTTCCAACTGTACAAGGTATGGAGGCACAGAGACAAATGGATACCTTTGTAGTGCGATCGGAGGGTGAAACTTTTTACTGGTACAGCCAGGACCTAGTCACGACTGGTCCAGGGGCAGTAACCGAGGAACTAATGAACGTAGCCATCAGTAAAGCCCCCTCCCTTGACACTGATCGACAGCATTTGTTACACTGTACTCTATACTACTGTACTACACCAGGACCTGATAGAGAATATGAGCAAGAATTGTTTAGAAATTGTGCAACTAGATTGGTTTTGCGTACTTTGTACTGGGATACTGAAGGGAACAGTGTAGTTAGCTGTTCATTACCTCAAGAATTCCTTGCATTGTATAAATCGAATCGGTTGCCACATGTCAGCTTGACAAAGAACAAAAGTGTCAAATGGGCAGATTTAGGAGAAAAAGTAACAAGATGGGAGAAACAGACTGATTTAGAACTATCAGAACAAGGGATACAAAAACAAAAACTGAATTGGTTGACACAGACACATCCAGCTGTACACTTGCAATCTAGCGAGGACAGCTGATTAGCATTCTTGTTAGAAGAAGAAGAAAAGACCTTATGTGAAATTCCAACAACTCTCTGGTCAACAGGCAAGTCAGATGTAGGACTTATTCGAACAGCAGGACCAGTTACAATAACCCCAAAGTCAGCTTTCAGACCACAGAAAAGACAATACCCTTTGAGAAAGGATGCAGAAATAGGAATTAAGCCTATAATAGCAGCATTACTCAAAGAAGGAGTACTGGTAGAATCTCCTGATTCACCATGTAATACACCCCTATTTCCTGTTAAAAAAGCAAACGGGGAATGGCGGATGGTACAAGATTTACAAGCTGTAAATAATGCAGTACTACCTAGAGCACCCACGGTGCCAGACCCACATACGTTGTTAAATGATTTAGAACCGCAACAGAAGTATTTCTCTGTGGTAGATATTAGCAATGCTTTCTTTTCAATACCTATACATCCTGATAGTCAATATTGGTTTGCATTTACATTTCAGGGTAAAAGGTATACATATACTTGACTACCACAGGGATATTGTGAGAGCCCAACAATTTTTGCACAAGAAATGGCTAGCAATCTGGCAGGATTTACCCACCGGAGGTAGTCAAATTCTACTTTATGTAGATGACATCTTGCTAGCAGCCCCCACCCAGCAACAGTGCAGGGAGGATACTGTAGCATTATTGAAATTTTTAGCAACACAAGGACACAAAGTAAACAAAAGTAAGTTATAACTTTGGAGAAAACAAGTTAGATACCTAGGATATGTAATATCCAATGAAGGTAGAATACTAGATGAGGAAAGAAAAACAGCGATTTTGCAAGCACCCAAACCAACAACCAAGAAAGAAATTATGTCTTTCTTAGGTACAACTAATTTTTGTCGGAGCTGGATACCAAATTATGCTTTGGAATCTGCTCCACTGACTGATTTGATATATAAGACACCAATGGCAGCACAAGATATTTTACAATGGACAACTGAAGCAGAAACGGCTTTCTGCAGGTTGAAGCAGTTGATAGCTTCTTCATTAGTTTTAAGACTTCCAAATTATCACAAACGGTTCTTTCAGACCGTAGATTGTAAGCAAGGATATATGACGTCAGTATTGACGCAACAACATGGGGACAAGCAAAGCCCCATAGCCTACTATTCATCACAGTTAGACCCAGTGGTGCAATCTTTGCCTCACTGTGTACAAGCAGTAGTTGCAGCCACAATGGCAGTACAGGCTTCGGCCTCAGTGGTGTTATTCCACCCTCTCACATTGAGAGTGCCTCATGCAGTTGCAGTAATTTTACTGCAAGAGAAAGTGGCATACCTTTCTCCTGCTAGACATCTTTCATGTATGACTACACTGCTGAGCCAACCTCATATGACAATTGAATGATGTACGACATTGAATCCATCAACATTACTTCCAACTCCTGCGGAGGGCACACCACACAGCTGCCTGCAGGAAATTGAACAGTTAGCTTTACGTAGACAAGATCTTACAGATATGCCCTTGGATAGTGCCGAGGTAACATATTATGTGGACGGCTCATGCAGAAGGGGTCCTACAGGGAAGAATCTGGTAGGGTATGCAGTAGTTACAGACACTGAAATTTTAGAAGCTCAATCCTTACCACACAACTTATCTGCACAAGCAGCAGAATTGATAGCTTTGACGAGGGCATGTACTTTAGCAAAAAATAAGTGTGTAAACATATATACTGACAGTCAGTATGCTTTTTCTACAGTACATGTATTTGCACAACAATGGAAAAATAGAAGAATGATAACATCCAGTGGAAAACCTATTAATCATGTGCAATTTATTTTGGAGTTATTAGAATCTATTCAGTTACCTACCAAAGTGGCTATTTGTAAATGTGTAGCTCATACAAAACAGCAGGATAAGATTTCAAAAGGCAATGCACGAGCTGATGCAGCTGCAAAACAAGCAGCCTCAGACTCAGAAACTGTACTTTTAAATGAGGAATTACAACCCTCTGAGATTTTAGATTTAGACATGTTAAAAACAATGCAGACGCTTACTACAAAAGCAGAAAAACAAAAATGGGTAAAACGAGGTGCAATTCTTGAGAATGGACTGTACATTTCCAAAGAAAGAAAACCGATATTGCCGTCTAATTTATTTAGATATGCAGCTTTGTTGAGCCATGGGCAGTGCCATGTCTCAACAGGGGGGATGGTACAGTTAGTAAATCGAATATTCCAAACATACGGATACACAAACTACACAAAAAAATTTTTGTGCAGCTTGTCATACTTATAACAAGCATCATGCACAAGGAGCATTTAAAACCAAGCAAGGAATTTTTCCTATACCACCATACCCGTTCCATACCATTTGTATGGATTTCATAGAATTGAATAAATGTGAAGGGAAAAAGTTTTGTTTAGTTATTGTAGACATGTTTTCTAAATGGGTAGAAGCTTTTCCAACCAAAAACCCGGATGCAGCAACAGTGGCGAAAGCCCTGATAAAAGAAGTAATCCCTAGATTTGGCATTCCAGAGAGGATTTATAGTGACAATGGCACACATTTTGTGAATCAAACGATTCACCAGCTTGGGAGATTTTTTGGTATCTCCTTAAAGAACCATTGTGCTTACCACCCACAGTCAGCAGGACTGGTGGAAAGGTACAATGGTACCCTAAAGAATAAACTTAGGAAGCTAGTAGAGGAGACCCAAAATAATTGGATATACTGTCTGCCTTTAGCACTGCTGAGTATGAGAACGGTTCCAAATGTAAAGGGCTTGACTCCCTTTGAAATGATTTTTGGGAGAGCATATTATGTGCCTCAGTGGAAAGCTCTCATGCCTGCAGAGCAAGAGGCTGACAGTTCATTAGCTAGTTATATGAGGAAACTGTTAACAAATAAATCTGTTTTGCAGTTTAACTCTTTTTCAGATAAGGAACAGACCAGACCGGTGGAAGCAGTCTTGGCTCCTGGGACATACGTCTGGCTGAAAGTGACGAAAAGGAAGAATTGGGTGAGTCCAAAGTGGGAGGAACCATACCAGGTTCTGTTGGCAACGCCTACTGCAGTTAGAGTGGCCGAGAGGACGTCCTGGGTTCATTTGACGCATTGTAAACCGGTAAAGAACTTTCAACTTGATAAAAACTTTGTGACTGATACACAACCAGACCGAGATGGCCAAAAACAAAGCAAATAGAAGTTTAGATCAACCCCAGAGATGTTGCATAATCATTTTGTTGTGTGTACATTTATTAACTGTAATTGTGACAATTTTCCTCTTGCTGTGGTTTATCCTACACACAACCACACAAGTGAAAGTGGGAAGGCGTGATGAAACGTCTATAGACTGGCATCCAAATTTTAACACATACCTAGCCATGAAACGTGTGTATGCAGAGACTATGAACATTTCAAATTGCTGGGTTTGTACAGCCATACCAACAGCATATGGAGGACTGGTAATGTCCGCTGTCCCTTTGGGGATAAATGAGACTTGGAAGAATTTACTTTTCGACACAGGAACTGTGAGATCACAGGACAAAATAGCTTTATTTTTACCTGTCACACAAAAAGGAGTTGTATGTTTCTATAAAAATGACACTCTCCAGGTGGGCTGGAGCAATTGCAATATAACCATATCTTACCGATGTTATATTAAGAATAGTAATGGCAATACTTTTTGCAATACTAATTATGACTCGTATTTAAACTCATTGAAAACAACTATGAGTGACGTTCAAAAAAATCCAGTTTTGTTTAAACAATTGTCAGTTATAGATCAGAAAATGTTTCATGCAAGGCTGATGCGTATTAGTACTAAAGTAGAAAACTGTTATTTTATTTGTGGGAAAAAGGCATATAAATGGTTACCTGAGAATTGGTCCGGCAGTTGTTTTTTGGGTTATTTGGTTCCGGCAATAAGACATACTGCAGAATTACCTTTGGGTAAGATACAAAACGTAAGAGAAACAGCTCGAAAATCCGAAGGTCCAGTTAAGAAACCTGTGAATCCAGTTGGGAAGATCGAAGCTGGTTGAAAAGACCATAATTCAGTAAAAGACAAAAGCGAATTGACTCATATGGACTTGAGTGACAGTGTTATATCCTGGGCAGGAATACTCCCAGCCTATGGAGCAGTCAAATCAATCTGGGAGCTGAGAAAGTTGTCGAAACTTCTCGAAGTAATGAGTAATGCAACTTTCTCCGCCCTAGAATTGATGACTGATGAACTGAATGCAATGAGAACTGTTGTGCTACAAAATCGGATGGCTCTTGACTTCACCCTAGCGGCGAGAGGTGGTATGTGCGCGCTTATCAAAGAAGAATGCTGTGCTTTTATTCCTGACAATCGTCATGAGATAAATAACCACCTAGAGGTAATTCAGCAAGTATCAGCCATGACTGAACCAGGCCCAAACCCACTGACGGACTTTTTCCAGAATCTATTTGGGGGGTGGGGTTCCATCCTAATGAATATTCTGATTGCCATTTGTGTGGGTATACTCCTAATAGGAGCAAGTGTTTGCTGTGGAATTCCCTGCATGAAAAGATTAATCAAAGATTTTGTTGATGTATCTGTTACTGAAACTTTCTACCAAGATATTGAAATTGAAAGATTGATCTCAGATGACGCTTTCTCTGAAGTATAGATTGAATGACTCACCTAGCTGAAAATCCTGAGTGGAAAAGGCTAGGAGACGAAATGACACTATGTATACTTTGAAATAGAATAAAAAGTATTAATAGGGGGGAAAATGTTAGAAAAATGTGTATTTGAATACATAAGAAATGCTAGTTTAAAAGCAAAGTAGTATATAATGCATTTTATTCTATTAATCATATAGTAGTAACATTAATTCATGTCTAAATGTGAAGTAGTTTTGAAACTGCAGTGTGGCTTGAAGCAAGGCTGATCTCTGACCCTGGCAGAATGCTAGCTTAGCAAGTTTTAATGTTTATGCTTTTCACAAGTGATTATCTGCTGGGTTAGGAAATTAAATGTGTGAAATAATGAAATCTTCTGCTCTTTCCTGTTGGAATGATCTGGCCTTGTATATGTGTTACTTAGATAGCATGCAGCTGTGTGAGAAAGTGTAACAGAACAAAGACATGCATTAAAAGACTGAAGCTGCTATTGTATTCGAACTGATATGAAACCTTGAATAAGTAACTTTACAGAAAGACATTATGACTGACCAGCTGGATAGCAAGGCCGTATTGTATCTAAAGGAAACGTTTTTTTTTTTAAATGTACAGCATCAGCAGACATAATGAATGAAGAATTGTAAGCTAAAGTGATGTAGATGCCCTGTGGCATATCAAGTCAGAAAGGTGGGCATGGCTAAATGTTAAACCTATATAAAATTGTGTGCTTTCTGTTTCATGTCAGACAAAATTCTGTACTTGTACGTTTTTTGCCTCCTGGTATACACTAGTAAACTTTTGAATCTGAACCTCTTGTGTATTGAATTCTTAATTTTATTTAACAATTGTCTAAGCACCAGTGTCAATAATAACAATAGAATAAGCAAGTAAGAGACAATAAGTGTACTATCCATAACTAGACAAGATATTCTCAAGTCATGCTCTTGTAAGGTATGAACTATACATTATTATCAGAAATTTAGAAAGACAGAGTAAACTAAAAGTTATTAATAAGTGTGTGAATTGGAGCAAGGTACTAACAGCAAAAGGAATAATTAGCATAAACTAGTTAATAACTAACATAAGCCAGATACATAAAGAAAAAGTAACATCAACACTCACCCGTTGAACCATTTTCATCTCCCTAGACTTCTGGGTCATGAGAAAAAAATTATATATGTGTGAAAAACAAAAATAATATATTCTAAATCAAGTTATTATTTTTTTAAGTTTCTTCTTGTGTTCAAGCGTTTTCTAAGATCCATTTTCTGCAATTCTTTTAAGACTAGAGCTAGCCCAATCCATTTCATCTATTTTTTTCCAGTGCTTTATTGGTTTTGATCAATGTAATAGCTGTATCTAACTCTTCAAATACTTTCAGACCATCTTGAAGGAAGATTTTCAGCCTTACTGGGAAAAGCAAATGAGTCTTTATTTGTGCTTTTTTAAGTTCTTTGAGCAGTGGTAAAAATATTTTTCTTTTAGCAATAACAGAGGAAGAATAGTCATTATCATAATGTATGATGTTATCTTTGTATTTCTATATGCATTTCACTTGCCACATTTTAATGTATGACACTGTAATGCAATAATGTGTGGTACTGATGAATGTAGTTCTATATGTATTCAATATGTAAAATTGCTATTTTCTGTTGGAGCTTTTCTCCTCAGGCCTTCACTGAAAATGGGCATTTACAGCCCAGTCGGACAAACCCAGTCAGCAAATATAAAATAAAATAAATAAATAAATAATAAGTGCTTTAGACCAGGCTGTCTTTAAAACTATTTCCTTATCATGCGATGATAAAAATCTGATTTTGACAGATTTTGTAGAATTACTTTACTATTTTTAGATGGAGCCAAGGATCTATGAGCCCTTTCAATACCAAAGGAGAGGGCTTCAGGAAGCTGTAAAATCACAGGTAACCATAAAGTTAAAAATTTCTCCATGTTATTTTCTTTAATATTGTCCGGTAGCCCAAAGATCTTGATGTTGTTTCTTCATGATCTATTCTCTAGATCATCAATTTTTGTTTGAAGAAGGAAATTTTGCTTTAAAAGAAATTCTAAATTGTGTTACTTTTCCTGAATTCTACAGTCCATGCCATTTAATGAAGTTTCTATACCTGTAGTTTATTTCTCCTGCTGTTTAAGATCTTCATGTAATGTCTCCATTTGTTGTGAGCATTTTTCTTTAAAGTTATCAAGCTTCAGGTCCATTCTATCTATTTTTGATGATAATTCCTGAGTGGTGGTTAGTAGAGATTGGAGCTTTTTTTTAATGTTGTATCCTGTTGAGAAGATTTTGTAAAGTTCATACTAAAGTGAAATGCCAGAAGTTTATCTCATATATTTTGACAGGAAAAAGTAAAAAAAAAAAAAAAATATTAAGATACTATCCAAATAAACTATTAGATGAATCCAAATATATATAAAAAATGTTATTTAGACAGCTATACTCAAAAATTCCTGTCATAAAAGTTTTGAGAAGGCAGAGCTGAGAGAAAGTGCTGCTACTCAAGGCTCATCTTGGCCACGCCCCCTGAGCTATGTAATCTTTGACTGACAATGATTAGGTAGATTATAAGTGATGCATAATGTTTGCAACTAGGATTATGTCAGTATGAATTATGATGTGAAATGCTTGTAGCTGGGATTATGTCAGTATGGTTTGTTTTCATTTATACAAATGTATGATTGAATATGTCATAAGTGATAATTTTATAAAGATATTTCTATTTTTTTTAAAGAGAGACTGGCAATAGATACTGCATTATTAATCCCAGGTGATTTATTGTCATTCAGGAGTAACTTCCAGTGTCATGATACTGATATTTTAAATCAGCTGATAGAGAAAACTGTCCTTTCTTGGCATAGCTAATTCTATTCTAGTCCCTGAAATTCCTTGAGTTATTTAACTCATTCCCTCCAGTGCAGCTCTTTTGAGTGTGTACCTTTAGCTCCCAGTAGGCATGACCTGAGCCTTTTAAGAAATTAAGTTATCACCTTACAGTTCTAACAGAGGTCAAATATCAATACAGTTGTGTTTGCCATTCTGTATGTTTCAAGATAAAATATTCTGATACCTTGTATTTAGCATGGTTTTGGAATTAATGCAAATAGGAACAAGCAATATTTGATGCCTTGAGGTGCAGTAGGAGGTAACTGCAGAAATGCCTGGATGAGTAGTCGGTTGCAATCATTAGCCTCATATTTGGAGGGTGGAATGTTTTATAAGTATTATGTTTATTTACTGTAACTGCAGTGGAAGTCTGGAGCAGGCCTAAAGAAACATAATCTAGATAACAGGAAGAATGTTCTAAGGAATGAGGTTTATAAGAAGGCAGGATTTGAATGAGTTATGAATGACAACATTATAAGTGATGTATAATGTTTGCAACTTAAAATATATAGTTTGTTTTCATTTACATAAACGTATGATTGTCTAGGTCATAAGTGATAATTTAATAAAGATGTTTCTTGTTTAAAAAAAAAGATTGGTTTAACAAGTGCATGTCTTCAATCTTGAAGAAATTCCCCATATTTAAATGACATAGTAAATAACAGATATAATAGTACTGTAAGTTCATGCTTAAGTGTTTTTAGGTGATTATTACTAATTCCATCTCCTCCATGTGCTTTGGTTAGGTCCAGTTTGCATAGCTCTTTTTCAATATAATCTAGTTTAATTTCAGTACCTGAAGGTACTTGGATATTACTAGTGCAAGTTATTAGGATCTAAAGCTTGCAAACTTAAATTATGTACCTGCATTCTGGTGTTAAACATTTTATGCAAAACAGTTTGGCTCCACTAGATCCTGTGGTAAAGGATTTGATTACTTCAGCCCTCATTTGCCTCTTTCTTTTAATTTCTCCAAGTCTACTGGGTTTCTAATACCATGAAGGGAATGGACCCCATTCCAATGTCAAAGTATGATTAAAATTCATGAAATTAGTATTGTTTCAATCTTTTATGTTAGCCAGAAGTACTCTTTGCAGCACTCGCAATGTGCCTGGTACTGACTCCTTCTGCAATTCATATAGAGTTAAATGTACTGGTAACATAACTAATTATTATTTAATGAATGTGTGTGTGTGAGCCAATAGAATGTATTGTAATGTTATTTAAATGGGTGAATTGGGAGAGACAGATGATTCTGATGAAGTCTCGGTTTGATGAAATGAAAGCGCACTAAATCTGTATTCCATGGTGTGTCATTGATTGGAATAAAGCTGTGTTTACTTGCTATCGCTTACTGAAGTCGAACTATACAGGGGAGTGGAGGACAGCCTTTATTGATACCTTACAGTGAACATTCATTACTGAGTGATAAATATCATCAGTGATTTACTAGAAACTCAAAGACATTACATGGACAGGCCAAAAATGTAAAGAAAATCAGACATACGTTTGTAAACTTCTTGGTGGTTTAATGGTGTGGTTACTGGCAGTATAAACAATAGTATTGCCAGTAATTGCAAGTCTCAACTGTCTATACTTTTACAGACTGTCTCCCACATTTGTCATAGTTTTCCTCCTGTCCCACATAATAGTTTTCATTGCTAAAGTAAAACAGCATATTCTAATAGAAAGCCAGCCCCATAAGAAGACTTGAACAGCTGGACTTCTTTTTTCTGATATGCTTGATTTACAGTGGTCATGCTGATTGGGTGTCCATTCTGTGTGTGCACTTTTGAATTCCAATTGTTATTTATTGTATAATAAATTATCCACAAGGGATTCTCCTGGTATGTAGTAACTTAAATATAGTCTCAAAGCGGATGTGGCAAGAGGTCCAAGGAAAGGAGCAGTAACCGAACAGGGTAACATTCTGTTTAAACTAGTAGATATGGCCTGCGTGTTACCTCAAGACAGGGAGTACATTTTGTTTGCATGGAAACACAAAACAACTGGGCAAGACTGGACATGGGCCATATCACATTAGAACATAGCTATTAAGTGAAGGCATTTGACACATATCTAACAGACCATGTTCAAATTTAGATGGCAGTCCAAGATACTAAGAAAAAAATAGTAATTCCCAGTATAATGCTTAAAAAAGGAGAAATATAAATGGGAGGGTGTGAAAAATCTGAATAAAGTTTTTGTAAAAACTGAATATCAATAGTGAAAAGTTGAGAAATTTGGCAGACAAAACTGAGGATATTGTTTCAAATTAAGGAGAGATATATCTGGAGTGAAAATAATAGATTATATTTGGAAGGATTAGCAAAGATAAAAGTAATACAGATGAAACTGGGAAATTTAACCTCAGGAGAAAATAAGGAACTGTCTAAGAATAAGGAGATGGTAGAAGAGGATTTGGAGAGAATTAATGAGGGAAGGAAAACTATTAAGCAAATACTCTTTGAAAACAATTCTAAAGCACAGGAGATGTTGGTGTAGAAACTCAGGCAACAGAACATAGAAACTGGGTATTATGAAAAGAAGGGATCCCAGCACAGTAAGGATGGAAAGGGGCCCCAATAGTTATTTCAAAAATATTTATATTTTTATACGGGTCTCTCTTACAAATAGAGACCCTTATATTTTTATAAGGGTCTCTATTTGTAAGAGAGAAGACAAAGGAACTGTACAAATAAAATTAACCGAGATGATATGAAATTCTGGGAACAGTTAAGAGAGGGGAAGAAAATAATTACTTAGGAGGTAACAGAAAGGTTTGGATTGCAGGAAGCTAACTTCCTCTGGTTTCAGGGATTAGTAATGAAGTTTAAAGAAGTAGAAAAGAATACGAAAAGATGATCTAGTGAAACCAGAGCTAGCTGGATTCCTTAATTGAGTCCAGGAGGGTATATATTAAATCAGCGAATGCTTAAAATAGCAAACGCTGATTTATTGACCCATTAAGTACAAAACCTTAAAATCTCAAAGACACAGAACAGTGATTTTTTTCCCCCAGGGAAAAAAATTGCTGTTCCACAAAAAAAAAAAAAAAAAAAAAGTTCAAAACACAAAATAAAGTGGGGTGCTTTGCCCCCCAAAACCCCCCTATTTAAATATACCAACTCAGACATTGCACCACAGTGGAGGAAATGGCAAAGTCCCAAAAACAGCCCAACGTTTTTTCCCCGGGAAGAAAATCGCTGTTCTGTGTCGTTGGAATTTTCAGGTTTCGCTCTTAATGGATCGATAAATCAGCGTTCGCTATTTTAAGCATTCACTGACTTAAAGGGAACTCGTCCAGGATACCTGAAGCATACCATATGAGTGTCTGTTAATTAGGTTCTGTCAATTACTTAATAATTATCAAAATCAAAGGGAAAGTTAATAGCTGATTTGGAGACAAGGTTAGGAAGGTGAAATACAAATGAGTAGCTGCAATATATATGTCTACCCCCTAAATAAACCACCAAGTCTAGGAGAGTTATGATTTTTGCATGGTTATGCTTGCGCAAATATTTCTACTCCTCAGAAAGACTAAATAAAATGTTCTCACATGAAAAACAGACATTGGAAATGTAGGTTATAGGTGTTAATTGCTTGAACCAATTTTGGTTTTGTTTAAAGTTAACTCAATTAAAAAAAAAACTTAGAGTATATGCAAAAATTTGTTAGATGAAGCTTTTGTCTCATCACAAGAGAATTTCATATTAGGCTGGGAATGGACTCCAGAACAAACAATGGCCTTACTTGGATTAATAATGTTAGTAGCTAAAAAAGCAATAACACAAAACAGACTACAGAAAGCCTATTACAGAGGAGTTATATGGCATTATGAACAATCTGAAAGTTATGGAATTAAACACATTAATACACAGGAAAAATATTTTTGTTCAGCAAATGGTTGCTCAGCTCTCAATTCAAGAAGAGGCAGAATAGAATATGTAACATATAAATCTGGTGAAACAGACTGGCTATGAAGTTTTGGCAAACTTGGGGACAGGGGTTGGCACAAATGACAGCAATGCATGAAAAATGAATTTGGATGGGACAAATTAAGCCATTGCTGACTTTGAAAAATAACAGAGCCCATTGTGTTTGACCATAAAGATGTTAGAATTGGTTGCTTTTTTAAGTTCAGTGGCAGTGTGATTATTGTGTCCAGTTTTGGGCTGAGTCTAGATCTTAAATATAAATGAAATATACACCCAAATGTTAGTTTGTATAAACTGGCAAGCTGCTAGGAATCTATAATAATGAAGTGCACCATGGATGAGGATTGCACAGAGTCTGTAATTGTATATATATATATATATATATATATATATATATATATATATATATATATATATATTAAATTGTTAATAAGCATGTCGATTTAAAAAAAATCACATTTAACTCTTGTAATTTAAGTAAATCTATCAGTAGTTTGATAATGGCAGTCTTGCTTCATACTCGATACTTGCTAAGTCAGTAAGAATATGGAGGTGTTTAAAACTGTTATTGCTGTTGTGACACTGATTTATTGCCATGATTAGTGGTGCTCATTTTCTCCTGCATTCACTTTGTGAGTTTATTTATTTGTAGTTGTTACCCAGGGTAGAGCAATGCTCCAAATGAATGCTTCTCATACTCAACCTAGGAGCACTGTCTGATTAAGTGACTTGGTCGGTGTCAAACAGTAGGAAATGGAGGCTGAGGGAATCAAATGTTCCCCTTTGAGTTCTCAGGTGCCTCTGGGGTTTCACTGTTGTTTCTGCTCATTTTCTAAACAAATGTTCTAAGGCATCATCAAAATTCAAACAGACTTTGAGCTGAATCTGGGCTTGGCATAGATTAAAAATGTGTTAATCAAGTCTACAAGCACAGTTTTACACCATCAAAAATATCCAAAACCTTATTCCGTTTGTAATGAGGAATAATTTCTCCAAGTATAATGGCAACATGATAGCTCCTCCTCCTAACATGGCAGTGGTGGGGATATCCAATCTGCATACAAACCAGGGCACCATCTGTTTGCAGTGGGGTAGCAAATATAGACAGTGCATATAATATGCAAAACTATACATTGGAAAGAAATATCATGTTTTATTTAGAATTATTTCAAAGAGAGCATTAGCAAAACACTGACATATTGGTCCTTTTATAAGCTGCATGAATCTATGTAGAATTTCCAAAATCAAGCCCATTTAAGTGGCACATCTTCTTACCATTACTTATATATGAGAAAAAGACACAATTTCCGAATGTCAATATCAGAAATAAGATTTATTTTCTTTGCGGATTTTTCTTCCAATGGGACTTCCCAAGTTAATACCTTCATATGGTTTCTAGTGTTTTTAATTTGGAAACTGTTTTACAAATTATTTGCAAATCCTTTATTTCCTGCTGAAAATGACTTTACTGGTATTCCGTGCAAAAGAATTCATGACCTAAGCCTTAAATTCAAAGAATTAAAGGACTTAGTCACGTTGCATTTTTCACTTTGCGGGGGTGACTTTAACATATTGCTGTTTGCATGCTACCTTGTACAAACACCTCACATTTTCATGGTGTATTGCTGTCTGTTACTGAATCACGTCATGAAATTACTTTTGGTCAAAATTGTAATTCATATGTTAATCAAATAAGCCCACCAGGCCCAGGTATTTTATTCTAGGTTTGACTACAGAGCATTGCCTGGTTAAGGGTTTTGCTCTGAATGACATAGTATGTAACTGAAGACTAAGGATCAGAACGAGGATTACAGAATGAAACTCATTACAAGCTCACAGCTTTAACCATCTGTGCTAAACTACCAGCCACTCACTGTTAAAAGGAAAAAATATATTTTTATTCCAGATGCCAGTACCTCTATAATTTGCTATTTTAGGAAGAGGATGTCAGGCTCTTTTCTCCTGTATCTGGGTTGACTATCACACAGTTGTACTTGCTGAAAAACATTAATTGAACCATAATGTGTCTTCACAGCTTTAGATGCCACAATGTTTTCAACTGCTAATACATTTTTTCTAAAAGAAAATATACAGTATTTTCACTTCTGAGATACTGCAAGCTTAGTGCACAAATATTTTGGACATTGGGTTTACCCAGCATTTTGTGCAGTGGCCAAGTAGCCATCAAATAGAAACCAAGCATAGTAGCAGACCGTGACAATAAAAAGCCCTCTGAAATATTTACTTTACTAGCTGTGTATAAGAGGCCTTATGTAAGCTCCCTGAAGACAGTTCATAATAAAAACATCTTGGACTTGTAATGATATACTGTAGTATAAAACATGCACCTATCGTCCGAGAAGACTCTGCCCCTTCTGAGTGGTTACAGTGACTTTGACTGCTTAGGAATCACAAATATATAATGGCCATATAGCTCTTTGACTGATATTAACCCCTTCCAACAATCCATATTAATAATCCATCAAAAGTTATTCTATAACAGCTATTTTCTTTCCAACATCAGTTGCCCCCAGCACTTTTGTAGAGAGGTCAAATACCGTTCAGGTGGAAAGGGAAAAAGCAGTGCTGGACTGTGACAATGAAGGTCCTCTGAAATACTGTATTTACAAACTGCATATAAGTGAGCTTAAGTTAGTTCACTCCAGAATAGTTTACAATAGAAAATCAGGTATTTCTACTAAGATACATTGGCAGAAATCTAGAAGATTTGGGAATATTGCTTGGAAATGTTTACATGGGTATTTTTATACCCTAAGTAGACTCCGGAGAATTGTTCCTCAGCTAGACAGCAAATGTTGGAGGTATAATGGGGAAGAAAGAAGTTAATGAAAACATATTTTCTGGGAGTGCAATGAGATGGCAGACTTTAAAGATTCCCTGCAGACTTTGGCAGACTTTAAAGATTCCCTGCAGACTACTCTATCAGAGTTACTGTGTGAGCAAATTGGTGTATCTAGGGAAATGATTTTTCTGAGCTGTGATACAGAATTGGAATTGTCTAGACATAGTAATGCTTTGCTGAATCTAATTATGGTGGCTCCCAAAAAAGCAATTACTAGAAAATGGAAATCAAAGTCTAAACCAACTGTACTAGA
This sequence comes from Protopterus annectens, assembly GCF_019279795.1. NCBI lineage: Eukaryota > Metazoa > Chordata > Ceratodontiformes > Protopteridae > Protopterus > Protopterus annectens. The sequence continues at coordinate 73,977,802 of NC_056740.1, read as the reverse complement.
AGTAGTTAATATAGTAACAGAGATACAACAACTGGAATTGGGATCTTTAGAAAAATGTTGGTGCAAATTACATTAAAAAATGGGAATTGTGGGAACAATACATACAGGGGAGGAATGAGGTTTAAAAGAAGGCAGGATTTAAATGAGCTATGTAATGTTTTACTGACAGTGATTGGGTAGATCATAAGTGATGTATAACATTTGCAACTAAAACTATGTCAATATGGTTTGTGATATATAATGCTTGCAAGTAAGATTATGTCAATATGGTTTGTTTTCAGTTATATAAATGTATTATTGCCTATGTCATAAGTGATAATTTAATAAAGACGTTTCTTGTTTTAAAAAAAGGATACATTGGCAGAATATAATAGCAAAACCTCTTGCGTAGTTCCACAGAGTCAAGTCAAATTCAAGCTTCCAAAATGCAAAACTTTAAATCCAGATCATTTGAACAGCTGAGTTTATTGACTAAATCACAAAAAATAAAAAAACTGTTAAGTGCTTTTGTTCCTCAACAACAAGCAAGGGGACTTCATCAGAGCTAGGTTGTGATTTAGTCAATAAACTCAGCTGTTCAAATGATCTGGATTTAAAGTTTTGCATTTTGGAAGTATGAATTTGACTTGACTCTGTGGAACTACGCAAGAGGTTTTGCTGTTTTATGAGTGCTTCTATTTAGCTCTTTGTTTGCTTGTATGATGTATTTCTTGACATTGGCAGAATATGCACACTGTCCTACAAGAATGTCCTCCTTCTAAGAGGGTATACAACCTTTGACTGTGAAGGAATCATATAAATATAATGGCTAAATACTTCTTTTATAAATACTGACCCACCCAACCAACTATGTCAACAATCAGTCAGATGTGATCCCGAAACTGCTGTTTGCTTTTATAAAGCACCTGCCTCCAAAGTTTTGTGCAGAGGTTAAAATATACCCTGGTGGAAACCAAGTTTAGTGCCTGACTGTGACTAAAAATGTCCTCTGAAACACACTGGCTTTACTACCTGTGTATAAGAGGCCATATGTCAGTTCCCTAAAGTCAGTACACAATAAAAAGTCAGGGAGCTCTTATAAAGTACTTTAGTACTAAACACACACATATTTTCCATTTGGAATATATCCCTTCTGACAGGGTACCATGTATTTGACTGTGAAGGAATTATATAAATATAATAGCCATATTGCTATTTGACAAGTACTGTCCCCCAACAAACCATATCAATAACCAATCAGAAGTCATCCTGTAATTGTTGTTTGCTTTGGTACATTACATGCCTTGCAAAAAATAATACCCACATTTTGTGTTTTTTTAAAATCTCATTGAGAGAAAAAAAATAACATCCATAGTACCATATTTCAACTTGCTGTTGTTGGACACATACGATGCCCCCCACCTCATAAGCCATATTTTTATTTGACAGTCTTCATGTAATGACTTGATGTCTTCACATGCAACTTTCCTTCTCACCTCATTCTCCATAAAGGTATTCACCTTTTATGTACACCTCAATTATCTGACTGTGAGGAAAGTGAAAAAAATGAGCACAATAATTTATTTCAACTTCTTGCTCTTGAACATGTAAACAAGCTCCTGACATTGGTTACTTTTAGCAGTTCAGCATAACTCTACTGAATATTTTTCTTTGTAACCAACTCCTCTATATCTCATAGGATTCTGTCACATCTACCCTGTGTTGAGTGGAGCTATACCTCCTTCACCCTCAACTAATATAACTATCCACTGGGGTTACATTACTTGTGGAAAAGGAGAGCCAATTTAAATGACCGAGCAGACTGTACAACTCTTTGCTACAAGTAACCATTGCTCACACTCCATCTTCCCCAAACTAGACCTATCAATGACTGTTTCACATTACTCATGCAATTGCCCTTTCTTTTGTACACAGCCTGTCCCCCACATAGCTACTTATGGTAATCACCTCTTAGCTGCTTTCAGTTGCTTCTCAGACATGTATCAGTGTGACCTGTCTGCGTATGGATTATCTTACAGTTGGTGTTCTACATCCCAGTCACATCTCCAAAAGGTACAGTCACAGAAAGAAGGAAAGCCAGATTATGGTCTAATAGGGCTCTAGGCAGGGTAATGGACTGTGGCCCTCCCAAGTATACTAGCAACCCTTTACTTAGCCATCTCTCCCACTTACTATAAACTAGTCTTAATATTTCTCAAGATAGATACTATTTTATTCTTTACATTTACAATTATTACAAGGATTTAGATTTCAGTTACATTTTCATTTCAAACTTTAAAGTAAAATATTTAGGGGACTTTGCTAAACAAAATAAAAACCCTTACATTGAAAACAGACTGAACAATAACAACAATAAAATGCTATTCCTTTAAATCTGATTTTTACTTAATATGCACCAGTCAAGCCATTAAAGCAAATAAGACTTCATTTTCCATTTAATTTATCAACTGTTCCTGGAATGTTTCTCTCCATAATTCTATTGAAAATCTGCACTGCTCAGCTGTATATTCTAGCCACTAACTATGAATGAATGAATGAATGAATGAATGAATGAACAAAAAATGTATCCACAGTACTCTTCAACTTAAACTGTATATACAAGTGCTTCCTTACTGGTATTAAAAGAGAATGCCTGGCAGTCACTTTGCGACCCCTCTGTCTCTAGCATATCTTACTAATATGTGTGTTAAACTTGATCTGTTACAAATATTCAAATATCCCAGCACATAACCATACAACTGAACTCCACATATAAGTATCATGGCAACTGTAGGTACAGAAGCAGGCTGACTTTCTATCAGAAGACATACTCAGTTTATGGCTAAGTAATCTGTATTAGTGCAGACCATTTATGAGCCCTCTGAGTTACATGACAGTATGCAAAGTAACATACCTGTGTCAGTGTCATGTATTTTATACCACTTCTTTATTACACAGTTGCCTGTTAAGAATTTTTCTTTGTCTTTTCTTTACAGCCACAGACAGGTCTTTCCATCATCGTACATTATGGATTTTATTTATTTGCTTCTTTGTTTACTTGGTTGGCGGACAAACTTGTCTCTCTCTCAAACCCTTTTCAGATTTTAATTGAGGCTACAGGGGCTTGGGAAATGCTACAGTATATATATATATATATATATATATATATATATATATATATATATATATATATATATATATCCAGAGAAAACTTAAGCATATAGAAGAATTTGTTTCACAACAGAAAAGTGAAACTAAAAACAACACCTCTTCTACCTCAGTAAGTAGTCAGAAAAGCAATAAATTAATTTCATAATCCTGGGAAAGTGTGCCTCTTTCTCTGCACACAGTACTTTGAATGCTTATGTTTCCTAGTAATTAAGATTCTGTTAAAAATAAATGTTGACTTATCATGGTTATTTTACTCAAATACATTTTTATTTTGAACAAATAACATAATAAAATTTTGTTTACATTGTATATAACAGATTGTTAACTATATATAATATTTACATTCATAACACAGAGGCTCCCTTCACTTTGGAATAGAATACCGATCCATGTTAGGCAGAGCACCTCGCTGAATCTCTTCAAGAGGAATCTTGATGAGTGGATGGGAGATCGTAGATTCACCCCGGGGATTACTTCTCTGTCTCTGCTAGACAGAGGCTCAGTAAACTAACCTTAAATAGGGTATAGCAAACTCAATTCTAAGTAAGGGTGGCGAAAGCCAAACACACTCGGGCTAGGCTTGTAAATGCCCCAGGGCAGATAGCCTAGTATGAACCTATGAACCTATGAACATTTAACCTGACACAAGTAGACTAAGATGGGAACAAGCTTAAAATACAGACAATGCTTCATAGTATAAAATATTTCTATTAATTGGAAGAGTCTGATTCCAATTGCAAAGTGTCTATCAAAGTTAAAACTTTCCTCCATGGATTATTGACTAATGGCTTAGGATAAGTTCTTAGTTGTTTGATTTTAATCTCCACTAGTGCTGTTTTCTTCAGTAAGCATAGAAAGTCCTCCATGGTAGGCGCTATATTGGAAGTCCACTTTCTAGTTATGCATTTTCTAGCTATTGCCAGTATGGTCAATAATAAATATTGATCTTTTTTGTTCATTTGTGGACTTTCATTTCATTCAGTAATATTAAAGCTTTAGTTAGTACAAATGAATCTGAATACAATGCTTGCAGAAAATTATTAATTTTGTTCCAATATTTTTAATGTCAATACAGTCAAAAAATATGAGACCAATCTGCATTAAATTAACTTTGACATCTCCAACATAGTCCATTACTAGAAACATTGATTTTTGAGATTTTATCAGGAGTTAGAAAGGATCTATGCAGATATTTCCAATTAAATACTCTCCAATATTGTGAGTAAGATGTTAGCTTAACTGAAAGTAAGATACTTGTCTTATTTTCTAAAGATAAAGATATCGATAGATCTTTGGTTAAAAATTGCCAATATGTTGTTTTAGGAACTGTTTTATAAGCTATTATTACTTTATACAAGTATGAAAGTTCATTCTTTATATCAATATTATTGATTATAATTCCAAACAGCCAATTTATGAATTTTGGAATGTTCTCCAAAGATGAATCATTTGTTATTCTACATAGATCCTTAGCGTATGTTAAAACACTCTGTAGTAATAACCAGTCATGAGTATTTAATCCATGAGTTGACAATAGATGTTGGGCATCCAAGACTTGCTGATTGTTTTATACAATGCTGCCAACATATTAAATTTTTATGTTCTCAGGAAATAAAAATCTCTCTATGCACTCTATCAGTGAAGTTTTTTGTGATACTAAATGGGGTTAAGTAAATAAACTAAAGTTTTATGTCCATATTCATATTAATAAACTTCCTAAATACATCAAAGAGATGGTTAACTAAATTTAACTTGATGGGTTTTACTATATTATATTGTAGGTTTATATTCAAAAAATACCATAATTTATTATCTTTATCTATAATGAAATGATTTTTTGATAAGGTGTTTTCGTTCATTATTATACATAAATGCATCAGTTTCCAATTAGATGAGTAACTAGGATTTATCCAGTTTGTCACAGTTTTAAATATGGAAGCCTTTATGAAGATTTATATCTGGAAAATGTAGCCCCCCCCCCCTTGCTCTCATTGTCTAATGTGATATGAGAATGCAATTCTATTTCTTTTAGGATACCAAAGGAATTTTAGTAAGAGTGAAGTTATTTCTTTGAGAAAGCATTTCTCAGGTATTAGTAAAACAGCATGGGCTGCATGCAGCATTTTGGGGAGTAACACCATTTCAATCAGTTGCAATCTGTCCTCAATTGTTATAAAAATATTATTTCACTTAGTCACTAGTGCTTTGATTATATCAATAATTTTATTATAATTAATTTTTAATATCTCTTTCAAATTTTCGCACAAGACAATCCCCAAATAATTTAATTTGGAGATTTGATTGCCAATAATATGGCTCCCAGGCAATTGTACTTTCTTTTTTTCATTTAATAATTGGAATTTTGATTTAGCTTTATTAAAATGGAGACTAGAGATTTTTTGGAAGTTACCTATTACTAAATCAATTTCATCCATCACTTCTTTTGAATTTGATAAGGTAAGAAGCACATCATCAGCAAATAGCATTATTTTAGAGCTATATTGATCATATATATCTATACCTTTTATCGTTGGGTTATTGTGCATTAGTATAGCTAATATCTCTATGGCTAATGCAAATAGAATAGGTGACATGAGACAACCTTGTTTAGTGCCTTTGGTTATTTGTATTGCTTCGGAAGTAAATGGACCTATTTTAACATAACCTTAGTTGTTTTCATAAACATTCTTCAAAAATGTGATAAAGGAAGAAGGAAAGTCAAAGAACTTTAAAATTTTAAATAAGTAAGACAGATTTAAAGAATCAAAGGCTTTCTCTATATCCAAACTATTATCAAAGCTTCTTGATTTTCTCTATTTAAATAATCAATGTGTTAATATTCATTTAATGTTGTCATGTGTATGTCTATTGTATAGGAAACAAGTTTGATCATTATTAACTGTTTTGGACAATGGACTTTTCATTCTATTAATTAAAATTGACATGAATATTTTGTAATTATTATTCAACAAAGATATTGGTCTGTAAGAATTATAGCAGTTAGAAACTTTGCATTCATTTAAAATAGGAGTGATTAAGGAATATCTCCATGAGGGTGGGATTATTGCATGAGACTGGACTTCAAGTAATGTTTTATGAAGAAGGAAAGTCATAGATGTAGGAAAATTGTTGTATAATTCTATAATTAAATCATCTATCCCTGGAGCCTTACCTGATTTATTTATTTTAATGATGTCCGTAATTTCTTTTTGTGTGATTGATTTTTGTAGTTCTACCTTTAAATCTTCAGGTATTTTCTTTATGTTGGGGGATATAGTTTCTAGCTTTAAATGTTCAACTATGTTGTTATTATTTTTATAATGCTCTGCATAATGACATTTAAATGCATCTAAGATCTCTCCTATGTCTGATACTACCTTTCTTTTGCCTTTATGTAGGATATTAGTAATATTGGTTACGTTAGACTGCATTTTTACTTTCACAGAGAGATTATGTAGATGTTTTGGGGAAGTTGTGTAAGAGTTTATTTTTAATCTTTCCATGTCTAGGTTAAGCTTTATGATTTAATATGTTATTGTATTTCTTATTTAGGTCTTCTATTTTCTTTCTATTTTCAGTAGAACATGCATCCCTTTTAGACTTAAGCACTAAGAGTTGATTTTGCAACTCTTGTAGCTCTGATTCCCATTCTTTAATTTTATTTTTAAAACAACTTATGGTTTTACCATATAAAAAGGCCTTTAATGAGTCCCATACCATAATTAAATTAACGTCTGGTTTATAAGTAATGTCTAGAAAAAATTGAAGTTCGGAGATTAGCCATGGCTTGAACTCTTTTATTTTTGTAATATATGAAGGAATCCTGGAAGTGATAGTTAATGGTCTAAAGCCCATTGGAATTTCCAGAGCTAGATTGTTATGATCTGAGAATAGACATGGAATTATTGAGAAAGTTAACATTTTTGAGTAAAGATCTTGAGAGACATATATTTTATCTATTCTAGTTTGGATGCCATATCTGTAATCTTGATGTGAAAATAGCAATTAATTATTTTCTATAATATTATAAGTATCTCTTAATTTGAACTTCTCAGTCCATTTTTTAAGAGTTTTGCAGTAGAGGATAAATGTGATGACTTCTTATGTCTGTTTTCAATGGTATCAGTAATACAGTTAAAGTCACTAGCTATTATTATATTACCTTTAGAAATATTTGTAATAAGGTCTAAGTGCTTCTTGGCTGTCCCCACCCCAATACCGAGAATCCAATCTAGGTTTACTAATGTCCACATTCTGTTGTTAAATTTCAATATTATAGCGGCTATAGGTCCATATTTATCATCATATTTGTATGTAATTTCAGGGCTTAGAGAGCTTTTCTTCCATTGAATTGTTACCCCTCTGGTCTTTGATTTATACAAAGATTGAGCTAAAGTTGTATATTCATTAGGGTTCCAAATAAATTTGTCATTCATTTTAACACACACACACACACACACACACACACACACACACACACACACACACACACACACACACACACACACACACACACACACACACACACACACACACACATAAAAATGGATTCTTTTTTTTTCTTTTTTGAATACCAAAAAAAAAAAAGAAATACTAGGAGAACTATAAGAGGATAAAGGAGACCCCTTCTGATAAAGTTTGCATACCTAATTTAAACTTTAAAACAGTTTACTATTCATCTTTACTTTTAAAGTGGAGTAAAAATGTTACTATTAATGACGTAATGAAATATTTCCCTTCCCCAATGTAAATATGTATGTGTAAATGAATATATATAGGATAAAACTTACGTTTGGAATTTAGAACATATATATTTCACAATTACTTCAGGATGCAGTAGATACTTTGAGAGATTTAGAGGAAACAGCTATTTTGGATTCAGTTTTCTGTTTTTTTCTTTTTGACCTCAGTCCAGGAATTCTTATCAGTAGATCTCTTCAGGGAAGGTGATGGCCAATCCATATCTTCAGGAATAGGTATAATATTATTGTTTTTAATAAATGTTGAGACTTCTTCTAGGTTATTAAATGTTCTCCTTTCATTTAGGTACAAGATTTTGATTCTGGCAGGAAAAGCAAGCTGTGTTTTAATGTTATTTTGCTTTAGTAACTTAAGCAGTGGCCAGGCTTTTTTCTCTGTTCCAATACTTTAGCAGAATAGTCCTTATCAAATCTTATTAAATTTTGCTTGTATTTTAAAGGGCTTTTCCTCCGAGCTGTTTTTAGTACCAATTATTTGTCTATATAGGAAAATGACTTTATTACTATTGATCTTGATGGCGTAGAAGATGAAGTTGAGGCTGCTCTTCCTAAGGCTCTGTGAGCCCTTTCAATGCCAGATGGGAAACCTTCTCCTTCAGTTCCCTCAGAAAGTTCAAAAAGTCTGATGTTTGTCCTTCTCTCCTTGTTTTCTAGGTCATCCACTTTGTTAAGAAGCCAAATATTTTGTTTGAGAAGTAAATCCTTCTGAGCTTCTTCTTCCTTCAACCTTCCCTTGATGTCATTCAAAGACGTTTTTATGCTTGTTATTTTGTTTTGATGATATTGAAAGAATTCCTTGAAAGCATCTGTTTGTTTTTGATAGCTCTCTTTTAGATTCTGTAAGTCATCCTTAAAAGTATCCATTTTCAGTGACAGTTCTTGTAGTGTGGTAGTTACCAATTGAAGTTCTTTTTTCAAAGCCAGATCAGAGTGAGAATTCTTCGAGTTGCTCATCTTCGGAACTTATGATAGTCTCCTCACTAATTTGACAGGAAAATTCTTCTGAATATCCACCAAATTTTCTAATTATATAATTAAAGCTTTCCTCTACTAGTTTTGAATGTTTTTGTTAGAAAATAATACATTATTTCCTATATTTTATACTAGTTTATGGAGCTCTGAAAAACTGCTGCATTCAATTGGCCATTCAGGCTCCGCCCCTGGACTTATTATGCTTGAGGACAGAGCTACACAGTTAGCCAAACAGCACTGCAGAGAGGACAGGGGTCCTGAAAGATGAATGGTCTTGCTCAGGATCAGACTCTTTCTAGCAAAGCCTTTTATTTCACTTAATCACTCTGTCATACTGTAGCTTTGCAGACTTTATCACATAAGCAAAAAAATATCCTGCGGAGAATTAACCCCACATACTCGCTTAAATAAAACAACATATCATTCTGTTTTGAAGTAGCTAATTTAATTCTAAACCTCCAGATATCAAAAACTTGGTCTATGCAAATACTTAGCCCAAAAAAGTGTCCCAAAAAAAAAAAAAATAACAGCATGACAGGCAGTTCATTTAACACATATTTATATATTTTCAGTGAAAATCTTTGCTATGTTCTTTATCTTATGCAATAGGATAATTATGTCTGAGTCTCAGTCATTTTTTATAAAATGTTTGCAATACAGAATGATAAAAGAAGTTGGACTGTGCCCCTTCAATCAATAAGCAAAGAAACAGATAAGTAAAATTACTATCTCGAACTAGGCACTACCCTTCAGGTCCATCACTGAGTTTGGATAACTGCTAAATACTGTAAACAGTTTTGTTAATGAAAGGGACAAAATGCAAACCTTAAATTTACCACATTTCTCTTGCATCTGTACTTTTACAAACCTGTCAAACCAAACCTAAAGAAAAATATATCAGCAAGCAAATGAAGTGCAGAGACAGAGGCATGTCTAGTTTACAAAAATCAGATTATTTTTTCAAAAAGGTCAAACATAAACCAAAAAGACAGCCATTAACATTTAACAGCCTGGTCTAAACAATGCCTACAAGGTTACTGGGGTAACCAGATTATCTATGTCACACTAAAGCGCTAACTCATCAAAACCATTAGTATCACTACATTTAAGGTGGATTTATAGTTCCATACGGAATGCAAGTACTGCCACTTCTCAGCATTTATGTGCATAGTACTGCTGAATTTGTAGGCAACAGGAAGAAAGTCCTGCTTAATAATTTGTACTACACAAAGAAGACATCTGGAACCTTTGTCCCAAGGCTAATGGTGGTGACTGGCACAGGTAGTTAATTTATTTATTTTGATTTGTTGGCCAGGATAGTCTGAGTGGGCAAAGCCCTTTTCAGGTGAGGCCCGCGGAGAAAAGCTCCATGTTTACATATTAAAACATAAAACATTAGAAACATTGCATGTGATAATTTTTAAACTACCCAAGGTGGATTTGAGAAATAAAAAAAAAAAGTTTCTAAAAGTAAACATAGGCATGGACGAAAGAAAAAGAAACAAAGAGCATACGTATAACATATCCAAAAATAAGGGTCAGAAATTCATGTTGGCTACATAAAATTATAAAATAACAGAATGGTTATAAGAACATACAGTTAGAGTGATGAGGTGGTATGATTATCCAGGTGCAGAGCAGGAACATAACCAAAAGTTGGACAGGTTGAGTCTGGCTTTAAAGGATTTCAGTTTTTCTAGTTGTTGTACTTCAATCCGTATGTTGTTCCACTGTTTAGCGACATAACTTGAGTAAAGTGAGTTGCCAACTCTGGTTTTAGATTTACTAGAAATTAGGAGACATTTATTTCCTGAGTGCAGTTCCTTTGTAGATGTGTAGTGCTGGAGAATGTTGTTTACAGGACAATTTTGGGGTTTATAAATTAGGTTGTGCGCAGTAATGAGCTGTGTATAGGAGAGAGATTGTGGAAGTTCAATCCAGTGTAATTGTTTAAGGGAAACACAGTGATGGGTTTTGGATGGAGGGTTAATTGCAACTTCATATATCTTGTTATAACATGTATCCAGTTTCTTCGTATATGTGGAATGCAGGTTAGTAAGCATGGAAGCTGCATAAACAAATGATAGAAAAAAATAGGAATAAACTGGTTTTACTGGAAGATACTGAGAGATATGGACTAGCCCGATAAAGTGCATCATGTTTTCAGTGTGTTTCTTTAATGGCTTGAAGAATATGATGCTCAAATTCTATGTTTTCATTTATAGCAACGCCAAGCAATTTAGTCTATGATACTATTTCTATTATAGTATTGCCTTTTGATGTAATGCTAAAGGTCTGTTTTTGGTTTTGGTAGTGTTTTGGTAAGAATAGCATTAACTCGGCTTTCTTTGCATTTAGGATTAGATTGGAAGTGTGTAACCATGACTCAGTAGATGAGAAGGCCTGCTGAGTGACCTGTTGAAGGTACATCATGTTAGGAGATGAACAGATAAGGGGCGAGTCAGCTGTGTATTGTCCAATGCTGGTACGCTTGTGTCCACTGTGAAAATCACTTATAATGATATTAAACAGTAATGGTCCTAGGACTGACCTTTAAGGAACACCAACAGAGATAGGGAGACATGTTGAGTATTTGTTTTGCCATTTTACAGCTTATTACCTATTTGTTAAGCAGGCTAAAAGGTAATGTGTTGTGATTTGTGAAATATAAGATACTTATATTGCTCTTTCATAACTGAGCAGATGAATTTAAACAAAGAGTTTGTTATTTTGTGAATAACACAGGAGGGCGTATTATCTGCAAGAAAACTCCAACCTTCCAACCATTTAAGGAGATTACTGAGACAATAAAGGCAATGAAGACACTCTTCATGAAAGCTTATAAGCTAATAAAGACTTCATTTTCCTACTTCTGGGACTCGTAGGAGCTCTGTGACAGGTACTTTATGAGCCGTCTCTTCCCCAGCACCATTCATAGGTTCATAGGTTCATAGGTAGGTACTAGGCTATCGGCCCTGGGGCCTTTTACAAGCCCAGCCAAAAAGGTACCCTGGCTTTTGCCACCCAAGAAAATTATTTTCCTGTGCCACTGTCGAGCAGAGCCACAGAAGTGATCTCTGGGGTGAATTTCCTATTTCCGATCCAATCATCAATATTTTTCTTGAAGAGTGCTAATGAGGAGCTTTGTTTGATATAGATAGGTAGTTTATTCCAGAGTATGGGGAAGTCTCTGGGACAAGAATCTATCCCTCCGGCATGTTCTGTTTATTGTGGTGACAAGGTTTAGGTCCCTAGAGCATGTAGCTTGGAGGGATTGGGATTTCTTTAAGTGAAGCATGTCCAACAGCTCTAGGTTTGTCATAGCTTTGTATGTTAGGCAGAGATCACCTCTGAGTAGGCGATATGCGATGGAGTAAAGCTGGAGTTTTGTGAGACAGTCTGTGTAGGGCATCTGTTTGAGGCCAGTAATCCTCTTTGTGAGGTATTTCTGCGGCCTTTCCAGTTGTTGTAGATGTCTTGTGAGGTACATACCAAAAGGGGCGTTGTGCTCTATAATGGGTCTAATGAGTGATGAGTAGAGGGGAACAATGACCTCTTTTTTTCTGGATGAGAAACCTTTTGTGATGAGGTGTGCCATGTGGAAGGATTTCCTGACTACTGTGGCGATGTGATTATCAGAGGAGAGACTACTGTCCATCTGTGTCCCAAGGTCTGTTATCACACTTTCGGTGTTAAGTATACTACCGCCTATGTTGTAGTTCATGGGTACAGAGGTTTTACCAAAGGGGATGACAATGCACTTTTTGGCATTGAGCTTTAGGCCATGGCTTTGACACCAGGCATCTGTCTCAGTGAGGCCCTTTTGTAGGATATCCACATCGTTAGGAGTTTTGATTATGGCTCCTAGTTTGCAGTCATCTGTGAACTTCATTAGCCAAAGACCTTCTGTGTTAGCCTGTACTTCAGAGAAGTAGATACTAAACAGGAGAGGCCCCAGGACTGAACCCTGTGGTACTCCACTTGTCACTGGTCTGAAGTCGGATTTGGAGTCTGTTACTTTCACAGTGTGGGTTCTGTCAGTGAGCCAGTTGGCAATCCATCTTGTGACGTAGGGATTTATACCTAGTTTAGAGAGTTTATCTATAATTCCAGAGTGGGGGGTGGTGTTGAAAGCCTTGGCAAGATCTAGATAGGCTGTGTGAACCACCTTACCCTTGTCTACAGCTTTGGTGACTGCTTCAAAGAAGTCTATCAGGTTTAGGAGACATGATCTGCCTTTTACAAACCCGAACTGGGTGGGTCCAGAGTTTGGAGATTACCAATGTCTTTGTTTATAAGTTCCATGATGATACATTCCATGGCCTTGCAGAACAGGCTCATCAGGCTAATGGGGCGGTATTTCCCGGGGTCTGTGGTGGCTCCCCCCTTGAGGAGTGGGATAACCGTTGCTATGCGCCATTCAGCAGGCACAAAGCCTGAGGTGAGGCTATGACTGAACATGGTACTTAGGTGGGGTGTCAGTTCGTTCTGTAGTTCATGTAGAACGCAGCCTGGCATGTTGTTTGGTCCCATGGATGCTGTGTTCTTGGCTTTGGAGAGTGTGTTTTTTACCTGTGCAGCCGTGATTACAGGAACTTTGCATTCATCCGGTAAAAGAGATGGGCTCTTTCTTTCATAATTAATTTTAGAAGCACTACTTCTTTCTGCTCTTCACTCTGCATCATTGATATGAATGCAACTTCCCATGAATGTATGAAGAGCATCTAAACTGTCAGCTTGATAAACAGTTAAGAAATTAATATCAAACCTCTACCTGAAATATTATATGGGATTGTTTTCTCACTGCTACCCCCCCCCCCCCAACACACACCATGATGTGGTGAATTTTATCCTTTTTTAACAAGAAACATCTTTATTTAATTAACACTTATGATATAGACAATCATATATTTATATAAATGAAAAACCATATTGACATATTGTCAGTTGCAAACATTATGCATCACATATACTCTTCTATATAGAACATTACATAGTTCATTCAATTCCTGCCTTCCCTTAAACCGCATTCCTCTTCCAAAACATCATTCTGCATGTACTGCTCCCACAATTCCTATTTTTCCATGAAATTTGTTCTTACCTCTCTCTAAAGATCTGACTTCCAGTTCTTTTATCTCTGTTACTATATTCACTAATTTTAGTACGGTTGGTTTAGACTTTGATTTCCATTTTCTAGTAATCGCTTTTTGGCAGTCACCAGAATTAAACTCAGCAAGGCCTTACTATGTCTAGGTAATTTCAGTTCTGTATTACAGCTCAAAAAATCATTTCCTTAGTTACTTCAATTTTCTCACCTAGTATTTCTGACAGAGCAGTCTATAGGGAACTTTTAAAGTGTGGCAACTCATTACACTTCCCAAAATATGTTCCCATTTACCTCTTTCTTCCACATCATACCTCCAACATTTGCAATCTACATGAGTAAAACATTTTTTGGAGTCAGCTTGGAGTATAAAAATATCTATGCAAACCCTTCCAAACAAAAATCCTATATTTTCTAGACTTTTTTACATATTTGGGAGCCATAAATATATCCTTCCATTGACTCTTTGTGCTTATCCAATCTCTCTCTTCCCAATCCTTTTTAGCCCCCTCTGATTGATTCATATAGTTATCATGCAATATTTTATATGCCCTACTACCTATCTCCTTTTTACAGCAGCTTCTGTTCTAGATTCTAATAAAAACTCTACCAGTTTTGGTCTTTCACTTAGGATTCCCCTATTCTTTTCTCTTTGCCTATACTCTGATAGCAATCATTGATATGGAGGGTAATCTCTAGCCTGTAGTCCATATATATTCTTGGCCTGTTTCAATTTTATTGCCATTCCCTCTCTAATTATTTGCTCCCAATACCTTGGTTCCTCTGCCAGTTTTCTCCAGTAAATTCCAGTCCCCTTTTGCCTATTCTCTGTACCCCTAACTGCATTCATCCCTACCACAGAATCTCCTTTCTCCATTCCTGTGCTGGCTTAGTTCTTAGGATACTTTCTGCTGCTTCATGTGTATGATATAATTATTGCTATTCTCATTTGCATGCAAAATCCCAATGTTTCTTGAGCTTTCACCGTTTCATCACCATTCCTTTCCACTTTGTGTTATAGCTTTCTGCATGTGCTATGTATAGCAGCCTTAATTGTGTAGCTCTGAAATAACCCTTCAAATCAGGTAATCCCAAACCACATTGTTCTATTGGAAGAATCAACTTATCCCAGTTGCCTGTTGCCCTCTTCCCCTCCCAGATAAAACCCTTCAACTCTCTTATTAATTGCTATTCACAACTTCTCCTATAGTTGATAAAAATATGCCTGACCTGTCTATAAAACCAAAGGGACCAAAACATTTTCACTGCTTGTTTCTTGCTATCCATATCCATAAAACAGAGCTTCCAGTTTCACTGTTTTTGTAGTATCTTTTTAGTGTCTTCCAACATATCCTTAGCAGCTATAACAGAAACCCTTTTAACCCATACTTCTAAGTTACTTCATTTTATCATATTCCCATAAATATGGGGTATTGTTGAACCAATTCATGTGTGGGCTCATAGTCTACCACTATTACTTTTATTTTAGCTTCATTCATTTTGCATCCCAAAAGGGCTCGAAACTGTCTCTGAATGTTCCACAACATTGAAATGTCCTTTTCCTGGTTTTATCAAACACAAAATAATATCATCTGCAAATAAATCCAATCTTTCCTGATTACCATACCAATTATTTTTGAGTCCCTTATTTTCTTTGCCAGTGGTTCTAAATATAATGCAAATAACAACAGGGAAAGAGGATACACCTGCCGAGTTCCTCTTTTCAAACAGAATTTATCAGAGAAGACCCCACACACACTTTAATTTTTGTCTCTGAGTCTGATCCCTCACGTATCCTCCTATTTAATCTTATTATTGTGTCAGGGAATGCAAACAGCTTTTATTTATTTATTTTTTTTTAGAATTAGTGTGCATCTTACCTCTCAAATTCTTTGCTCAAGATCTCTGGACAACAACAAATAATGGGGGTACAAAGGACCAACATCATGGACAATTTTTAAATATAATTAATTCACTTAAAAATTTAAAGGAATTAATTAATTTGTGCCAACATACATTTTCTACACAATATATGGAACTTTTTCAGGTATTATTGATTGTCTGTAATCTAAAATGATTTACCAAAAAAAAAAAATCAAACAATTATTGCGGGGCATGGCAAAATGATGGGAAAAAAAATCAGAAAAGGTTGAGAGGTAAGAGTGCTTAGCCAGTGAAGGGATTGGGTTCCCAATACACAATATCAATGCTCTTCATGCAAGCACTAACTCTATTTCACCATTAGTGTGCTTGCTGGTGTTTCCCTATAAGTGTTATTGTGATATCATTTACCTGCAGCTTGCTTTTACCATGTTTATTAAACAGGAAAGGCCAGAATGGAAACAAGCACAATGTTGGTAAACTGGGGCAGCACACACGTGATAGTTTCTGGTAGTGAAAACTACAAAACCCAGTGACCAGAGCACATAACTGCATGGGGGCTATGATTGCTCAGAATTATGTTGTTCCTTTGCTTGTTTACTTACTGCTGTTTCAGTTATTTTTCAAGGAGAAAAATGTGTAGATGTGCACACTATGGCAGAGTTCCTTGTCATCAGTCTGGTGAGTCTGATTGGCAGCAATGACATGACCTCTGATTTTGAGGGGTTCTCCCTTATTATTTTTGGTCTTGCTCCCAATTGTTGAGCAAAGAAAATGAGACCTATGGCTCCGATCTCAAGCACAGCAAAGGTGGTGGCTACCTTGGGTGAAAGGTGTTGGGGGGGTCATTAGCAGATGGTGATGGTGTGGTAGTACAGTACTGGCATGCCAAAATGAATGATAATAATATATTAGTGGTCTGAAGCACCAAAGCACTTTGTGTATGTTATTTTAACTTTAATTTAACAAGGAGACATGATAGATCATGCTACACCCCTCTTTTCATATTATTCATTCAACACGTACATCATTACTACAGCTCTTTATTAACATGAAATTATATGTAACATTTTCAGCTGACATTTCAGTTACTACAGTTCTGATTTTAACCTTTTGGTACTTGCATTTCAGATCATGAACTGTGTGTATATCTCTCTGGCTACACTAGAAAATTTAGAGCATTATTTGGTCTGCATTGCAAATGATGATGTATTAGGAATGTCTTCATATAGTGACTCTTTTGAGAGTTCATCTGAATTTGACAATCCTTTCAGGAAATGCCTTTTGGAATGCCTCTCTCTCTATATCATTCTGGACACTTTAAAACCTAAGCACTTTTGATGCCATCATGAACACTGTTTTGGGGAAGCTATTGCCAGACTTATTCATTTTGAACAGATGTCTCCTTTTGCATCTAAGCAGTATTCCATTCACAATGTTGACAATAAACAGCCTTCACCACACTTTCTTAAAACAGCTCCTGGTTGTTTGTCTTTGGAACTTTAGTGACGTCTCCTTTTATATTCTTCCTTTAATGAAGATATCTAGCATGCTGATCATAACAGAATGTCCATCCTTACTGGCTCTCTTTTAGTCCTCATTTGAACATAATTCAGATTTTTTTTAAAGAAGTAAATATAAAAATTCTTCCATTTAATTAGTGACTTATAAGTGGAGAGGTGACAGACTAACATCTATGTAAAGAATTTCTATATTCCATTAACACTAAGTGACAGTCCTTTAAACAGTTGCTGTTAGGCTCTGTAATTTTTTTCTGTATCCCTTTTATGGTTCCCTTGTGTGCTGACCATCTAAATACTACCAGTATTCATTTGTTCCAATCAACAAGTGACAACAACCAAAGGTGTTCATCATGCAGGCAACCATGAGGGGAATTTCTTGGTATAGCCATGATCCCCAGGTATCTGTCATGGACACCCACGTCACTGCAAAGGCATATTACACTCTCACCTTTATGTGTGTGTGTGCTCCAACACACACACACACACACACACACACACACACACACACACACACACACACACACACCATAAGAGAAATACAATCACTGGTTTGGGACTACTAACTCTACATTACCCAGCCCTGAGGCTATTGGGATGCTGATGGGATTGTGAAAGCCTCAACTTGCATGACAGCAGTCAGTTGACTGGGACCATCAGCTCCCTTTCCACACAGTGGCTGAGCTAGAGTGAGCGGCTAATCCCCACCTTCCCTGCTATGCACTTTTTCTATAATTTTATGAAGTTCTTGTCAGTCTACACTGCCCTATCAACTTGGCCATTAGACTGTGCATAGTTACTACTAGATGTAATATGTTGAAATCCCAGTCTTCTTAAAAATCTCTTGAGTTCCATGTTTGTAGCAGTAGAGCATTGTCTGACACAACCACATGTAGAAAACCATACCTTGAAACTATAGCTTTCAGTGCACTGATTGTACCTCTACTCATAACATCTATTATGTATACAACCTCTGGAAACTTTGAGTAATACACAACAAACATCAGGCATTCACTTTCTTGAAAAAGGACAATTTATCTTTGATTCTTTTTGAGACATATATTAAACACAATGCTATTTTGAACCTCTTTATTTGCAAACAAACACTTGGCTAAAATAACACATCACAGACTCTTTCTTCACACCTCAAGTGGACACACATTTCTTTCCTTAACCAATATGGCACTATGTTTTTTTTTTTTTCATTCAAGAGTTAGTTTTGTATGGACCTGATCTCTTCTTTAAATGAAAACTATGATGATTTTTCTTACCTTACAGAAGGATATTCTAACATCTCATAGACCAGGCATGGGCAAACTACGGCCCAGGGGCCACTTTGATTCGGCCCGCCAAACTTGAAAAAATTTAATAAATTAACCTTGTTAATGTTTTATTTTCCCTGCAATTCTGATGTTTCCTCACTAGATGGCGCACTCTAGATATATCATATATATATATATATATATATATATATATATAGATATATCTATGAAGATGAGCGGCAGACCTCCCAACCGTTCCAAATTACTCGGTTTTTACCGAGTTTTGGGGTCCAAATGAAGGGGTGCCACGATTCCCGAGTGGCACCCCTTCATTTCCGATTTTTCTTTTCTTTTTTTTAAATTTTTGCGCTGTCGGGGCTGACATCATCACGTGCGCGATGACGTCAGCACCGTCAGGCTACCAGCCAGTCGGAATTGAGCTCAAGGAGCTCACATCATCATTTCCGGCTGGCTGGCGGTTAAGTTAACAGTCAGCGGGAATGCAACATGTGGAACAGAAGAGGCTGACTCAGCGAGCCCTGAAACGGATTCATGGCAGCAGCAAAGGGGTCAGGGATATAGCGAGCTCACGGAGCTGGGATTAATGGCGTTAGCAGGCTGGGGGATACAGCGAGCCCTGAAATGGAGCCGGGTCCAGGATTAATGGCAGCAGCAGCAACATGAGGATGGATTGAACAGAAGACGCCGAGCACTACTCTGGGTAAGAGAGAGAGAGTGTGTGTGTGTGTGTGTGTGTGTGTGTGTGTGTGTGTGTGTGTGTGTGTGTGTGTGTGTGTATGCGATAGGAAAGAGAAAGTGAGTGAATCACTGAATGCAGGTTTGAAAGGTGAAGTGTGTGTGTGTGTGTGTGTGTGTGTGTGTGTGTGTGTGTGTGTGTGTGTGAATGATCGGAGAGAGAAAGTGAGTGAATGCAGGTTTGAAAGGTGAAGTGTGTGTGTGTGTGTGAGCGATCGGAGAGAAAGTGAGTGAATGCAGGTTTGAATTGTGAAGAGTGTGTGTGTGTGTGTGTGTGTGTGTGTGTGTGTGTGTGAATGATCGGAGAGAGAAAGTGAGTGAATGCAGGTTTGAAAGGTGAAGTGTGTGTGTGTGTGTGTGTGTGTGTGAGCGATCGGAGAGAGAAAGTGAGTGAATGCAGGTTTGAATTGTGAAGAGTGTGTGTGTGTGTGTGTGTGTGTGAACGATTGGAGAGAGAAAGTGAGTGAATGCAGGTTTGAAAGGTGAAGTGTGTGTGTGTGTGTGTGTGTGTGTGTGTGTGTGTGTGTGTGTGTGTGTGTGTGTGTGTGTGTGTGTGAGCGATCGGAGAGAGAAAGTGAATGAATGCAGGTTT
Source organism: Protopterus annectens (assembly GCF_019279795.1). Taxonomy (NCBI): domain Eukaryota; kingdom Metazoa; phylum Chordata; order Ceratodontiformes; family Protopteridae; genus Protopterus; species Protopterus annectens. The sequence continues at coordinate 73,957,805 of NC_056740.1, read as the reverse complement.
GAAAGGTGAAGTGTGTGTGTGTGTGAGCGATCGGAGAGAGAAAGTGAGTGAATGTAGGTTTGAATTGTGAAGAGTGTGTGTGTGTGAGCGATTGGAGAGAAAGTGAGTGAATGCAGGTTTGAAAGGTGAAGTGTGTGTGTGTGTGTGTGTGTGTGTGTGTGTGTGTGTGTGTGTGTGTGTGTGTGTGTGTGTGGCGATCAGAGAGAAAGTGATTGAATGCAGGTTTGAAAGGTGAAGAGTGTATGTGTGTGTGAGCGATTGGAGAGAAAGTGAATTATGAAAGCTGACAAGATTCTGTGTGTGTGTGTGTGTGTGTGTGTGTGTGTGTGTGTGTGTGTGTGTGTGTGTGTGTGTGTGTGTGTGTGTGTGTGTGTGTGTGTGTGTGTGTGTGTGTGTGTGTGTATGTATAGATTGCAGCATCACTGTTCAAAACCTGCTGAAGTTAAATAGATGTCCAGTTTCACTGACAGAAAATGTATCTGCGTGTAAAATGATTTACTAGCTTATTAATTTAAGCTCTCCTAAAAGTACACTATTAAGTAGGTAAGAAGAAGCAGTTATTACTGTGTTCTGTTTGGTTCACAAGGGATTAATATGTAAGCAGGCACTTGAATATATAAGTTTTTTTAGGGAGCCATTGTGTAGATGCTCATGCAATGTTACCTGAGGTAAAATGGTCTTAGAATCCTTCTCTTCCAGATGAGATTTTAATGTAATGCTTTTCTTCATTTTCATTGGAAATTAAAGCACATGTTTTCTCCATATCCCAAGATGTGTACTTTTCCCCCAATGAGGTGATGTTTTCAAAGCATGCCATCTATCTGCTCCTGTTCCGGCCCCTTTGTCAAATGTTAGAACTCAATGTGGCCCACGAATCAAAAAGTTTGCCCACCCCTGTCATAGACATTTATGTAAGTATATAAACTACAGACCTACCTTCAATGCATTCTTTTTTTTAATTTTGGAGATTTTGTAGCCTGATTTCTTATTTTTTAACAATTTCTTTACTGACATTTCTTAAATAACATTTTCACTGAGTTCAATACCAAGAACAAACATATCAGACCAGAAAACAAAAATAGTTAGATAACAGTGTTAAGTACAATGAAATGTAATAGAGTGACAGGATGGTGTTATCACATATGATTAGCAGAAAAATTGAGAAAAATATTAAATCATTCAATAAACTGTATACATAAAACATATGTACTGCTTGCCAGTAAAACACAACCAATATGATGATATTGTAGGTGTACTTGGTATGTAATTATTTCTATTGGGGAAGAATAAAATTAGGCTGGATTATAACAAGTATCCCAAAAGTGTATTGATTATAAGTAAATGATGGTAGGGGAGAGGTGTTGGAGACAGAGTGTAGAAAAAAATACAGTTTTATTCCTTAATAATTGGACATTGGTAGGAGTCAGTGGGTGTTATCTCAGTATATGATCCATTAGCGTGTTCCAAAATTCAGCAAAATGTTTATTTCGCTTTTGGGTATGCATTAAAAATCTGTGTGCTGATATGTATCTAATAGCTATTTGTCTGAATTCATTCCAAGACATTTGAGCTCTGTCTTTCCAGTTCAGTGTAATATAATACTTTTATAAGTGTGAATAGTGTAATTAATATTCTTTCTTGATGTTTCTTTAGCTTCACAGGGGGAACATGTCATTGTGCAAATTTCCAGGATAATGTAGCTTTCTCATATCCCATTTTTCTTAATCTGACTTTGAGTGAACACCATAATTTGTATAAGCATTTACAGCTCCAGAATATACTAGGTCAGTATTCTGGCTATCACAATGTGGACATAAGGGGATGAAGTAGGTTTAAATTTGTTTATTTGTGTCGGGGTAAGGTACGTATTATTTAGTATCATGAACTGAGTGTAGCTCAGTTTTCTAAAGGGAATATATTTGTCATTTGAATAGATTGAGTCATTTGGTCATTAGAAATTAGTGGATCTATGCCCTGCCAGTATTTTGAGAAAAGTATCTCTTCTTGGTACCTTATTGACATTATGAGTTTGTATGAGCAGGATATCATTTTCTTTCTCAGTGTTAGTAGAGACCAGAGTGTTTTGACTAAACATGTCTCTCTGTGTAATTGTAGGATTATTTAGTATACTGGCACACATATTTCTGATTCATCTTAGCATAATTAGGTATTGTTTAAGTAAGTTCAAAGTTGTTCTCAGCTCTGTGAGGGATTGATTCCTATATGAATAAAGGTCTAACATCATCAGCTCCCTTAGCAAGGGGTATGGTTTTAAGTTTAACATTTTATCATTAATCTTAAGATTAGGATTCATATGCAGAAGTTGCATTATAATAAAGGCATTATATAAATTCAATGAGTTGACAAGTTTTTCCAGTGCCTTTATTTTGTCTCCAATTGTTTTATGTAACTTCGTGTTCTTCAAACTATTTTTGTCCAAGAAAGGGAGAGCCTGGGGATTTATGTTTAATTATTTGACATACTTATAGTATAGGATTATCCAAGTAGGAGACCATATTTTTTTGCTTGAATTATATTCAGATATTGCCAGTACCATGTTGACTCTTATTATGTCATAGTATAGTTTAAAGTCTGGGAGAGCTAAGCCTCCTTTTTCTTTAGGGAAAATCAGTTTTTTATATGCAACTCTGACTGATTTAGGATACCATACAAACTTGGAGAGAGAAGAGTGTAGTTTATGGAAGATGTTAGCTTGTATTGGTATGTCAATAGCATTGAATAGGTATAACATTTTGGGTATTATGTTCATTTTTATAATGACAACCCTTAGTACAGATAAATGAAGTTTTTCCCATCCTGTTGTATTGTTGACCATAGGTTTGTTACATTGCTTTGATACACCAATGATGAGTCTTGATAAAAAATAATTCCGAGGTATTTCATAGTCTGCTTAAATTTAATTTCTTTGGGCAGTGGGTATATTGTTAGTTTGGAGAATAGATTGGCAGGAAATACTAGTGATTCGTCTGGTTTTATTATATAATTAGAGAATTTCGAGTAGTCGCTTATAGAGGTTAAGATTTTCTCTACATCAGAGCTCGGTATTGTAAAATATAGGTTCAGGTTATATGCGAAAGCTGTAAAAGGAATCATTGTATTATATAATTTTGGTGTTTGTTGATAGTTTTTTTGTGTGTAATAAGTAGAACTAATGGTTCTATGTACAAATTGAAGAGATATGGTGACAGGGGGCATCCTTGTCTAGTTCCATTTTTAATATCTATTCTAGAAGAGAGCCTTTTATTAATCTGTAGTATAGTATGTGCTTTACAGTATAATACTTTAATGAATGCTATAAATTCTGGGAGAATGATGAACTATGGTAGTATTGAAAATATGCATTTTTGATTGATTCTGTCGAAAGCCTTAGATGTGTCTATTACCAGATCAAAGAGCAAGGAGTTTTTCTGACTAGACAAGGTAATCATAGCATCCAGTGTTATGGTGTTGTCATAGGTTTGTCTTTGTTGAATAAAACCAGACTGATAGGGTGAAATGATGCTAGTTATCACTGTTTTTAATCTGTTGGCTAACATGGAGGCAAATACCTTTATGTCCACATTGATTAGAGATATGGGTCTGTAGCTTCCAGGGTTTTTAGAGTCAGCTTTGTCTTTAAGAACAAATATTGGTTTTGATGCATTTAGATGCTGATCAGTAATATTATTAATTATAAAGTAGTTATAAAGATTTAGTAATATTTTAGGAGTTGTTAGAAAAAAAACTTTATAAAATTCCAGTGTGAATCCATCTGGTCCTGGGGATTTATTCCACTTAAGATTTTTAATAGCTGTAATTACTTCTTGTAGTGTGATGGGAAATGAGAGGTGTTATCTTTGATCTTGTGAGAGTGTTGGAAAGTTTAGTTGCTTCAAGAATATTTCCATTTCCTGGTTTGTTATAGTGTTGGGCTGTTCTGTGTATGCATGCGAGTACAATTCCTCAAATTGTTGGACCTTGTCCTGATTGGAGCTGTACTTTTTATCTTTGTATACAAGTTCTGGAATTATTTGTAGAGATTTTCTTTGATTTATTAAGTTGGCTAGGAATTTGCATGACATTTGTGTCCATTCAGCATAATTGGCTATTGTTTTTATTTCTTGAAAAGAGAGATTATTAGCATTTAAAAGGTTATTTTTTTCTGTTGTAGAGCTAATTATTTTATGTTTCTTGGTCATAGTTTACTTGTAATTTATTTTCAAGTTCAGTAATTTTGTTTTTGAGCGATATCTCTTTAGCTGCATGTTTTTCTTATAGTACGATGCTTTACTTATCATTATACCTCTAATTACAGCCTTCACAGAGGCCCATTGGATATCAAAGGGCATTTGGGAAGAGTCTGATTGTGTAAGAAGATCTTTAAGTATATTTTCTACTTCCTGAATTATTTCCTCTTTAGTTAACAGATTGGGATTTAAGGTCCAGTTAAACTGATTAGTGTTGTTGTCTGTCTTTCCAAACCAGCTAATAGTAAGCATAATTTTAGAATGATCTGAGAAGAATCTTGGATCTGTACTATGTGCTACATCAAAATTCAGAAATGTATTTGATATTAGGAAAAAGCCAGTCTAGACCAAGTTTTGTGACATTGAGAGTAGAATGTATATTCGTCATTATGCTTATTTATTGTCTGAATGTGGTATGGATTAACCAGTATAAAGTCTCTTTTTAACTCATTGAGTGCATCAGTTGCTTGTGAGTTATATGGAGTGTTAGTGTTTGATCTATGACAGAGTTTTGAACAATGTTCCAATCTCGTCCTATAATATAATAATGGTCGGGGAAATTAGATAATAACTTATATATGGATACTATGAAATCCTGTTGTTTTATGCACAGTGCATAAATGTTTAGAAGTATAGGTTTATTAATATTTGGGGATGTGAAGATAGGTGAAGGCTGCCAGCCTAGCCAGATAGAATTTTGTAGACAATTCTGTCTTTTGTATATATTAATATAAGTCACAGGCTTGCCTTGTTCTCTTAAATGGAAGAAAATGGTGTTAAACGTGGAACTGCAAAAATGTAACAACAGTGCACTCTGCTGTAGGAAAGCTGATAAGTCAAGCATTGTGTAATTGTTTGATCACAAAACTTGGAGCCAAGATGTCTGGATGAAGGAATTCTTGCTTTTGTTTTGAGACTAGAGTTAATTGCTAGAATTTGAGTGTATAATATCTTTTATTGCTGTAGCGTCCTGACCAGGTCCAAGATCAAAACGGCTGTTACACTCTGTGCTTCTGGAAACAGAAAATAATGATGTAATCTGAAATGAGTCAGTGGTACTGTGTTATCAATTTAAGGACAGAGAGACTCAGAGCATTTCGCTTTATTTTGAGAACACCCAGCATCACCAGCACTCTGCCTATGTTCTATATGTAAGTTTATTTTAGAAATGTGTTTTCTCTTAGTTATAGCTAGGAAATAGGAAGATTAGATTAATGTTTTTTCTGTACTGATGTCAGAACTTTTCTACTGTATTATTTTAAGCATTTCTCTGTGATCTCAGAACTCTTGACTAGCACTGTGTAGTAAAAAGTATTGTTTTATGTTTTTATTATTTATTATTAAATATTTTAAACCTTTCAATGGTGGCTGTTTTGTGTAGAGATAATTTAAGCTCTTGAGTACATTGCATGTATATAGTGATAATGTCCAAGTCACTTCATTAAGCTTTGCTGTTCAGTCACACTTACCATTTGGGTAGTAATATTGCACAGTAATAATTGGACACCCTTTGTTAAGGGCCTTTTTAGTAGCTGATAAATATTTGTGGGTGGTGGCAGTGATTTCTACTGTATAGTCTGGGTACAAGGGGCACAGCTGAAGAACCTGTGCCAGCCTTCCCCAGGACTGTCTATGTGGTTATATATAACTCCTATCTCAAAGTGTGTGTGTGTCAGCTACTTGAGTAGGGACATGAAACACTGGTTGGACAGAGAGGGTGCTGGAAGTTTTAGCTTGCCCACTAGGCTGAGATCTTGATCCTATAGCTGTGCCAGTGGGGAGCATTATTGGGGATCTGGAGAGAAAGGGAGAAACCAGCTGAAGACTGACTGTGGTCTCTGTGTGCTCTTAAGGGAAATTGTACTTTACTGGGTCTGTATTTGTTATCCTCTCCTATGTGGACGCCCCTCACTGGTGTTAGTGATGAGGATTGAGGCTCCTTGATTTCTGGGTCAGTGCATGGGTGTCACAGGGGATTTGATCATTATATAACACCATCTGCCTTCCTGATCAGTATCCTGTTCCAGAATTAGTGTCTTGAAATTATTGTTTTACAATAATTGCAACACCTTTGCTATTTGACTTGCCCCACATGGCAACAATTGTTTTAATCCATTTTTTCCTTAATTCCTGTTACCATTGTTCAGTTAGCATATGAGTCTCCTGTATCATGATTATATTTGCTTTTGACTTTTTCATATAACTACTTGGCCTGGAAGAGATTAACATTACAACTAGGACGTTTTTACTAAAGTGGTACATAAGTAATCATGTATCTAGTAAATCCCTAGAATGAAATGGTCTGAAAGTATAGTAAATCAGTTTAAAAACATCACATCGATGAGAGTCCAGATGCATGTCCATTCCCGCACCACTGTCGAGCTATCTCCCAGCTCAAGCAGAGTTATAAATATGGTCATGATAGGTAAGAGATCTAAAAAAACAGAGTAGGTGTTAGTTGACATTGAACTACAAAGTAGTGTAAATAGGGTATTGTCATAGTTATTTAGATCCATATATCTATATTGTTTTTTGTAGGCTAGGCTGGTATGTGGTATTATAAAGGGAACCTATCCCTTTCCATGACAAATCTAGCAGACTAAAGTCCACTTATTACTATAAGGGTAACACTATTGTATTCATTTAAACACTCTAAACAAAACATTTAAACTGTAAATAGTCTGTCTGCTGCATAAACAAAATTTAAAGAATCATTTCAGAAGTATCTTAACAAGAAAATAAGGTCACTGACGTGTGTGCATATATATATATATATATATATATATATATATATATATATATTTACACTTGCATTCTTTGCTAATCCTGTAAGCATTGTAGTAATTCACACTCAGAGCCAGTATAAGTGGAGACTGTCAAGTTGCAGTGTATCCTTTAAAGTAATAGTGTTATATGATTGTATTAGGTGCGATGCACCTTTAGCATTATATAGGTTCAATATATCTGGTAAACATTGCATCTTTCTGCAATAGTTGTGCAGTAAATCATGACCATTAGTCTATAGCATCTTTCATCCTGTTCGTAGATGAAGAATTTTCTCAAGAACACAATGTGTTTAACATATAATATTTCTTGCAGTTTTGTTTTCAAAGTTATGTAATGCATCCTTATGAAAGCATGCTATGTAGTACTCACTTTCCTAGACAATTAAAGTAATGCATTATGCTTAAGAGTCTTCTTTAGGCTTCTGATATTAATAGCTGTAACCTATATATATATATATATATATATATATATATATATATATATATAAACACTTTGCAAGTTATGTAATAATTATTGCATTTGTTAGGTTAATTATAGTTTGGTACCAGTAAAGGGGTCCTATATGCAGTTCAGTTTCTTCTAGTGTCACAGCTTTACTTTTAGGATCTTCTGTTGAATCTGCTGTTGGTCTCATCATCATGCAGCTTAGTGGCATCAAGAAAAAGTTTTAGTTCCATTTCTTTGTTATTTGGAAGTGTTTCTTTAGTAAGAACCCTTCTAAAATCTCTAGTCCTTATTCTTTTATTTATTTGTGCATTTTCCGATAACTTAGATGCGAATCTGCTGTTACCAACTTCAGACTAGGTGGAAAAGTGGTTATTTCTTCAAATCTCAAATGTTTACCGAGTTGTGAGATCAGACAGCCCTCCTGGGAGCATGATTTGCGTTTCTAAATATAACAGGGCCACGATTTTGATTGAAAAAACATCCGGAAAGGATTTAATGCCAAAATTAGGTAAGAATGAGTTAAAAACAGTCAAAACACTAACTGGAAGTGATCGGGAAGCTATTGAAGTAGGATTTTATAGTTTATTGCTGCTTTTGCCTTCATTTGTGCTGAAAAACAAGCACATTTGAATACCTCATCTGGAATTGTATGTTCTTTTGCATCAGGTAAGTACAGAAAACTGATAACTTCTGTCTTTCCTGTTAGATTTTATGAATATAAGGCTGCAATTAATTATGTTGTAAATATGCTGAAAGAAAAAGCTTGCTTAAATGCAGAAACAGAGTTTAGTAATATGTGATCAGCAACCATACTAAATGACCATGGCTTGGAAAATAAGGAACCTGCTGAATGGACATTTTCCCTTACAGACTTAAAAACAGGATGTATGCAAGAGCAAAAATGCAAAATCTGCTTTTAAAGAATGGACAATAACACTGTGACAATGTGTTTCCTCAAAAACATGTTTTTCTGCATGGAAAACAGGACATGTTTTATCAGCATTGGCACAAGAACAGATGTTCTTATACAAAGATCCAAATAGAATACAGGATGTTCACACTGTCAGAAAAGCTGGTCTCTTACAATGTGTTTCCTCAAAAACATGTTTTTCTGCATGGACAACAGGACACTGTTATCAGCATTGGCAAAAGAACAGATGTTCTTCTACAAAGATCCAAATAGAATACAGGATGTTCACACTGTCAGAAAAGCTGGTCTTTTACAAGACATTCTTAAACAAAGAAGCTTAGTATTGTTTCTACAGGATGAGCAATTCTCCAAAATAGAATATCAAGAGGAAATGTATATGTTTATGCATGACTAAAAGTGTATATAAAGAGCTGTATAAATCCAGTTATGTTAGAGGTATGGTAGGGACTCATTTGTCCTGAGGTAAATGTTATATCTCTCACATCATCTGTATTATATGAGAAGTAAAGTTGGAACAGTACTTTAAGCTGCAACGTTAGTCCATTTGGGTTATTATAAAAAGTTATTTGTTATTGCTCTAAGTTGATGCTGTAAAGTATATTCTCTCATCAGTGTATATTCTGCAAGTTTCTGTATGCAACAGACTGTGGATGCAAATATAACCAGACTTTGAATTTTAGCAGAATCCAGCCAGCAAGACTGCGTGTCTTAAGAAGACTTCAAATCCCACAGCAAGCAGCAAGCAAGTAAGCTCCAGTAAGAGCCATATAATTTTTCAATGGCAAGATAGCCTGCATTTGAACCTACAATCTGCATTCAAACACAGGGGGAGTGATGGTAAGCCCTGCAGAGGGTCACTTCAGTCAAATTGCAGTAACTAACATTTGTACGTATATGTAAATCCTAAACAGAAGTATTCCAGTTTATGCAGCTTGTAGTAGTAAAGTTTTTTAGACGTCTAAAATCTGGAGTGAGACTAGTTCAAGAAATTCGCAGTGCCATAAATTCTCGAAGAAAAGGTGAATGTCCACTTGTACAGCAGTCCGCTGCCTGTTGTGTTTTACCAGCTTCTCCAGTGACTCTGAAAAATTTCTAGCCATCAGCAACAGCAGCCTGATCACCTGTTTTCTTGCTAACTGGTAAGACTTTTTTCTTTGTCACATATTTAGTGTGGATGATGTTAAACAGTTTGTATATTCTTAAGACAGTTTGTATATTCTTAGATAGTTTGTATATTCATAGACAGTTTGTATATTAGACAGTATGGATATTATTTATAATTCATGCAGGAATAAACCAAACTTTAGTAAACTGCTATGTTGGTATACACAGCACATTAGTAAATGTAAAACCTTATTAGGGCAGGTTGATAGTAAGGCATTATGCAAATGTATTACAATATTTGACTGGTATCTCAAAGAAAACCATGTGGAATATGAAAATGTTTACTGTGTGCTTCAACAAAAACTGCATTTTGTGTATTATGCCATAAAATAATATTGCATCATATTGCTAAAAAAATAGACTGTAAAGACAGATCTGTTCATGATAAAGAATTAATTAAGGGTAAAGTGTTTCCATTACATTCTGATGTTGAACAGTTATGTCCTGTCACCACATGTGAGTCAAATCATTTACTGATAGAACCCCTAGTACATTTTGTTACAACGGAATGTAGTAAACTTCTAAAAGACAGACACAATGAGTTCAGGAAGCTTAGCCAAGTTATACATACATCTTTTCAAAAGGGCATAGGAGTTTCAAATTCAGCAGAACAGCTTACTAAAGAATGTCAGAAAGACCATGCAACATTACAGGAAATTCAACAGCAGTTGTAGGATAAAGGAAATAAATTAGCTGAACTGACAAAGACTGGGAACTCCCTGCATACACAGTCAATCTGTGCAAAAGAAATATATTTTACAATATGTTTATGTTTTGAAAATGGTTACGCATACATGCTAGGATGGTAGGGGCAAATCATTTTTAAATGTTTTACTTTCATTCAGTTAAAGTAAGACATCTATCAGTACTACAGTAAAGTAAAACATATGAATGCCATTCTTAGCACAGTCAAAAGTTAAACAAAACAGTTATAGTGCATAAAATTAAATAAAAATAGTTAATAAGAATAAAAATTTAAAGTCACAAGACTGACATGCTTGTATAAAGATATACAGATACAAGACAGACATGCATGTGTGTTCTTTTCATCTAAAATACATCTGTTACAGTACACAAGAATAACAGGCAGACAACAGCAAATACAAATAATATAAATATAAACATGTGTTGGTTAAGCTAATATCTATTTTGTTTTTTACAATTTTTTTATAATTGTATAGTAACACCACACCAAACAGTTAAAGTTCTAAATTTTAAAAAGAAAATCACATATAGTATTTGTCAAACAGTTTTTGTAAAATTAATGGCAGGAGTTAAATAAATAAATTAAAAAAAATACTGAAATCCATGTAAGCTAATTGTAATGTAGTATAAATGCATAGTTATGCAAATCACAATCACATTAAAGGAAAAATGCCAACATAATTAACTATAGTTTATAGAATATAAAATGTGAGCTCAGACCTTCCTAGACTGAATGAATAGTTACAGGAAATGCTGGAAAGATAAGATAAACAACAAGACTGATTGCCAGACAGCTTGAGTTTTTCTAAAGCATCATTGTTATTAAAACATAATTGTTAAAATGTTTACAGGCAACACTATTTAGTAATTGTCATAAAATGCCACAATTGTGCATAGATGTCACTGATAATCTGTTTGCAAGTAAATGTTAAAAGAAAAAAAACTCAGTTGCATCAAGTACAGCCAGCAAATGGGCTATAGAGTTCAAATCAATTGTGCAGGAGGGTGTAAATACCTACTAATGATCAAATCAGATAAAAGTCCATAGTTTATTAGTAACCAAATAACATAAATGTATGGCCAAAGTGTTGGGCTGACATACATTCTATTCTCACAGCATAAAGCAGGTAAATAGTACTACAGGGGGAAGGGTACTTTCTCAGTTTTACACTGACTGTATAAGCAGTACTGCACAAGGGTCTGAAATAAAGCTATAGAAAAAATAAACAACAAGGGTCTGAAATAAAGCTAGAGAAAAAATAAACAAGGGTCTGAAATAAAGCTACAGAAAAAAAATAATAAGGGTCTCAAATAAAGCTACAGGAAAAAATATCTCATTCCGTCTTGATAATACTCTTTTAGGGGGAGGAAAAAGCAAGTATTAGTGTATTAAAAATACTGGTAAATGGGATTAAACCTGACAGGATAAGATATTTTACAAGTTGTTAATAACTATCATAATGGTTATTATTGTATTGTTTAGTATTAAATTGTATTTACAACCTGTTAAACTGTAAAGCTATACAAGAGATGGTTTAAAAAACAAGAGATAGCTTAAAATTGATTACAGCTATACAAGAGAGAATAAAGATATGCAAAATACATAAATGTTTCTAAAAGCAAGAATGGTCACTATTTTAATATGTTTTTGGCAAAACAATGTTGGTATAAAAAAGCATGAATATTTTTAATTGTTAAGTATGTAGTTTAAAATAACAGGACATATGCCTTTGGTGGCAATTCCACTAGATATTTCTAAAGAGACAAACATTTTCCAAGATTTTGCTTAATATTAATGTTATTAAATCTGTAAGATTAGACTAAATGTACTTTACAGTCTTTGTATGTACAAATGTAGAAAATTTCAGTACAAATGATAGTCTTTGTATGTACAAATGCAGAAGAATTCAGTACAAATGAAATTAATGTCTAGTAATGAATATGTGTAAAAAACCATATTTAAAAAAAATAAATAAAAAATGGGTCCAAGATACCTACTAGATTGAAATGCATGAACAGCAAACAGTCTGTGTAAATACATACTGTACAGGATACATCATAATAAGTTCAAAAGTAATTTGTCAAGTTGTAATATCACTGGTTTTACCCCAGTAAAATAATTGCTTTCAAATATTTATTATCTAAGCCCAGTTCAGTATTTTACCAAGATGTTATTGAGCAGTTCAGAGACATGAACACAATGTGATGGTTAAAATAACATTAAAACTGTGTATTTTCAGCAGTGTATAAATGCTTGCAGTAGAACATAGTTATTGTCTCTTATAGTTAATTCAACAGTTGCAAAGAGTTAATGGAACAGTTCTAAGTCATAAATTAAATTCTGTGATTGCAAAAGAATAAATTGATCAAGTTAATAAAAATAACATTAAAGCAGACACAGGTCATAATTGATAAAATATTTTGACAGAATGGTCTGCAAAAGAAAAAGTTTTAAATACATTCAGTTTTTGTAGTAATACTTAATATCATTGTATTAACTATGTAAAATTGCATTTTGACTTGTATCAAAAGAAGACTATAGGTTTGTTTCTTAATGTGTTTTCTATATAAAATGTTTTGAGTATGTTTAAAAACAGAGGGAATTGTTAGATTTTATGAATATAAGGCTGCAATTAATTCTGTTGTAAATATGCTGAAAGAAAAAGCTTGCTTAAATGCAGAAACAGAGTTTAGTAATATGTGATCAGCAAACATACTAAATGACCATGGCTTGGAAAATAAGGAACCTGCTGAATGGACATTTTTCCCTTACAGACTTAAAAACAGGATGTATGCAAGAGCAAAAATGCAAAATCTGCTTTTAAAGAATGGACAATAACACTGTGACAATGTGTTTCCTCAAAAACATGTTTTTCTGCATGGAAAACAGGACATGTTTTATCAGCATTGGCACAAGAACAGATATTCTTATACAAAGATCCAAATAGAATACATGATGTTCACACTGTCAGAAAAGCTGGTCTCTTACAATGTGTTTCCTCAAAAACATGTTTTTCTGCATGGACAACAGGACACTGTTATCAGCATTGGCAAAAGAACAGATGTTCTTGTACAAAGATCCAAATAGAATACAGGATGTTCACACTGTCAGAAAAGCTGGTCTCTTGCAAGACATTCTTAAACAAAGAAGCTTAGTATTGTTTCTACAGGATGAGCAATTCTCCAAAATAGAATATCAAGAGGAAATGTATATGTTTATGCATGACTAAAAGTGTATATAAAGAGCTGTATAAATCCAGTTATGTTAGAGGTATGGTAGGGACTCATTTGTCCTGAGGTAAATGTTATATCTCTCACATCATCTGTACTATATGAGAAGTAAAGTTGGAACAGTACTTTAAGCTGCAACGTTAGTCCGTTTGGGTTATTATAAAAAGTTATTTGTTATTGCTCTAAGTTGATGCTGCAAAGTATATTCTCTCATCAGTGTATATTCTGCAAGTTTCTGTATGCAACAGACTGTGAATGCAAATATAACCAGACTTTGAATTTTAGCAGAATCCAGCCAGCAAGGCTGCGTGTCTTAAGAAGACTTCAAATCCCACAGCAAGCAGCAAGCAAGTAAGCTCCAGTAAGAGCCATATAATTTTTCATTTCCTGTTTTATTTGTAAAGAGTGGTCTTGTGTAAAGTACATTTTATTGCCATTCCACATTATATCTTTTTTTCTTTGCAGCTGATAGAATTGTAGATACATCTTGACAGTTCAGTAGTTTAGTATAAACTTGTCTTGGTTCATCCATATTAGGTGCAGGTCTGAGTGCTCTATGAGCTCTTTCAATATAAATCTGTTTTGCCAGGTGCATATTCTCTAGCAGTATTCTCAGGATTTCTTGTATATGTTGCATTAGCTTAGATTGTTTAGTTCTTTCTGGAATACCTCTGATGATTATATTATTTCGTCTAGATCTTGCTTCCAGATCTATAATTTTTTGTTGGAGTTCATGAATGCATTTTGTGTTTTCACCAGATTCTTTTTGTAGTTGGTCAATTTTAATTACATTTTCTAGTACATTGGCCTCCGTTATTTCCTGTTTGCTATCTGGGCAATAGATGGGCAATAAATGTTTCCAGTTTATCTGAGAATTTTTGAATGGCCATTTGAATTGGTTGTAAGGCTATTTTCAGCTCATCTAATGTCACAGATTGTTCTTGTTTAGCATTAGTGGACGTTTTACTTGATTCTTGTAGTTTCCCAGTTCTAGGTCTCTTTGTTGTCTTTCTCAGGTGAAGTAAGTGCAGAAAATTTGGTTTTGGTAACTTGTGCATCCATGTTGTCAGGTTCCTTAGACATCTTTTCTTGTCTTTTTATTTTCAGTGCTCTCAGCTTATTTTTCTGAAGATATTTGTCAGTTATTCTCCTTTGTTGGATTCAGTAGTCTAGTAAAATAGGCCTCGCAATATCAGTCAGCCAAATGTGCTTGCTCAGATCCAGATTAATCTTACTATTTGAGATAGCATTGTGTTTTTTATATATCCAGTACTATTTCAGGTGATGTTTCTCTATCTGATGGCCATATTTTGAGTTGAATAACTCGTCTCTGTTACTAGATATTTAGTTTTTTTTTGTTTTTCCTTGAAGGAGCTAAGTGGACACAGTGCTTATAGGGTAGCAGCCATCTTGGATCTCCCCCTCAGTGCATTCCTGAAACTCATTTCTTTTCTGCCACTGGCAACAGTAGAATTATTCAATTAACTTTCAGTTTATCTCCAAAGAAAGATTATATCCACTCTGAAAGATATTAGTGACTCAGTAAATCTGCTATTTGCAACTTTTCCTGGCACTATAACTCACAATCTGTAACCGCAACAACATTCTTTGCAACTTAGGAGGTATCTTGTGCAACAGCTTTATGAATATATTGGCACTTCCATGAGCACTTTTGTCCCATATACACATATAAATATACACATTGCACATATCACACCCATGTACTGTAGCTAGTATATCTTTGCTCTTTTCTCACTCTGTGCTCCAGTACCATACCAAATCTTGTTCCAGTAATGTCCTAATTGGCACACCTATTTCTGATGAATTTTGACTCAACTTCAAAAGAAATTATACCATACCAATGAATCTCTAAATGTGTGCTTATTCATTGCTGGAGATATCTGTAATACTGCTCTGATGTTCTCTGTTAAAATATGAAATACATTTCTTGAATCTGATCTAACATTTACTTTTGTTCAGCTTGACATTGTGCTATTTCTTCTTTTCAGTTCCCCCCCCTTCTTACCATACTTTTCTTTGGTCTTATTTAACACTAGTGTATAATCAGTAATTTTAACAATGCCTTCAGCCCTTACCTTTAAGGTAAACAATTCAAGATGTCTCTTAGGGTGGATTGTGAAAGTAAGGCCATTGTTTATGTGGCACTCTGCCAACAATATGAGAGCTTCTACATTGGTAAAACTGAACGGAAGCTCCATGAATGGATATACGGACATTTATATACAATAAAGAAATGTAAAAAGCACTAATGCATTACACAAACATATACTGGAGCACCCTAGGCATACTTTTAAGTTTACAGTGTTGGAGCAAATTACACAAGACCCAAGAGGGGGTCCATAGAAATCAATTCTGGAAATCAGAAAAATTCATTGTCACATTTTTTTGGAATGTTTACTGCTGGCCTGGCCTAAATAAGCAAGCCAGCATAGTCCCTGTTTTAAAACTTAAGGCACTTAAAAGATGACTTGATATTTTTGTTTTTTATATTCAGTGGATTAATTTTCATTTTTGGAATTGTTTTTAATTGTGAATATGTAACATCTAATATACCTATATAATATAATATAACCTAGCTGTTGAATAATCGATGGTGGTGTGATTAATAAATCTGTTGTCTTTGATTTTGCGGAATATACGTCGTTCTGCCACATATTTTAGCCTTGACCCTCATCATCAAATTTTTGATTTTCTGATAAATCACCGAAGATTACAATCAGTATTGACCACCTTGCCCCAAAGGTGATAGACACATCAAGTCCCTCTCCTAAGCATTGTCGCTGTACAAACAAGGCAGGCACAGTTAAAGCTGTCCCCACCAGCAGGACAACAATTGTAACAGAAAAACTAAGGTATTGACCACCTTGCCCCAAAGGCGATAGACACATCAAGTCCCTCTCCTAAGCATTGTCGCTGTACAAACAAGGCAGGCACAGTTAAAGCTGTCCCCACCAGCAGGACAACAATTGTAACAGAAAAACTAAGGTATTGACCACCTTGCCCCAAAGGCGATAGACACATCAAGTCCCTCTCCTAAGCATTGTCGCTGTACAAACAAGGCAGGCACAGTTAAAGCTGTCCCCACCAGCAGGACAACAATTGTAACAGAAAAACTAAGGTATTGACCACCTTGCCCCAAAGGCGAAAGACACATCAAGTCCCTCTCCTAAGCATTGTCGCTGTACAAACAAGGCAGGCACAGTTAAAGCTGTCCCCACCAGCAGGACAACAATTGTAACAGAAAAACTAAGGTATTGACCACCTTGCCCCAAAGGCGATAGACACATCAAGTCCCTCTCCTAAGCATTGTCACTGTACAAACAAGGCAGGCACAGTTAAAGCTGTCCCCACCAGCAGGACAACAATTGTAACAGAAAAACTAAGGTTAATACCTCTGTTGTAGTAAAACACAGAATATAGTCTAACAAATACTGTTAAGACTAGCGTACTGGGTTCAGTACATAGCAGTAAACTACCCCTTCTAAGCTACAACTTCCTAATCTTCCCAGGACTAATACCTAAAAATCAGAAAAATCCAGTGAGTTGCCAGAAAAACTTAGTGAGTTGCACATTCTCTGGTAACATAAGTTACATCACTTTCCTACCTTTCTTTGGTACCATAGTCTGGTGCTATGTAAAAACCCCAAAGGCGATAGACACATCAAGTCCCTCTCCTAAGCATTGTCGCTGTACAAACAAGGCAGGCACAGTTAAAGCTGCCCCCACCAGCAGGACAACAATTGTAACAGAAAAACTAAGGTTAATACCTCTGTTGTAGTAAAACACAGAATATAGTCTAACAAATACTGTTAAGACTAGCATACTGGGTTCAGTACATAGCAGTAAACTACCCCTTCTAAGCTACAACTTCCTAATCTTCCCAGGACTAATACCTAAAAATCAGAAAAATCCAGTGAGTTGCCAGAAAAACTTAGTGAGTTGCACATTCTCTGGTAGCATAAGTTACATCACTTTCCTACCTTTCTTTGGTACCATAGTCTGGTGCTATGTAAAAACCCCAAAGGCGATAGACACATCAAGTCCCTCTCCTAAGCATTGTCGATGTACAAACAAGGCAGGCACAGTTAAAGCTGTCCCCACCAGCAGGACAACAATTGTAACAGAAAAACTAAGGTTAATACCTCTGTTGTAGTAAAACACAGAATATAGTCTAACAAATACTGTTAAGACTAGCATACTGGGTTCAGTACATAGCAGTAAACTACCCCTTCTAAGCTACAACTTCCTAATCTTCCCAGGACTAATACCTAAAAATCAGAAAAATCCAGTGAGTTGCCAGAAAAACTTAGTGAGTTGCACATTCTCTGGTAACATAAGTTACATCACTTTCCTACCTTTCTTTGGTACCATAGTCTGGTGCTATGTAAAAACCCCAAAGGCGATAGACACATCAAGTCCCTCTCCTAAGCATTGTCGCTGTACAAACAAGGCAGGCACAGTTAAAGCTGTCCCCACCAGCAGGACAACAATTGTAACAGAAAAACTAAGGTTAATACCTCTGTTGTAGTAAAACACAGAATATAGTCTAACAAATACTGTTAAGACTAGCGTACTGGGTTCAGTACATAGCAGTAAACTACCCCTTCTAAGCTACAACTTCCTAATCTTCCCAGGACTAATACCTAAAAATCAGAAAAATCCAGTGAGTTGCCAGAAAAACTTAGTGAGTTGCACATTCTCTGGTAACATGAGTTACATCACTTTCCTACCTTTCTTTGGTACCATAGTCTGGTGCTATGTAAAAACCCCAAAGGCGATAGACACATCAAGTCCCTCTCCTAAGCATTGTCACTGTACAAACAAGGCAGGCACAGTTAAAGCTGTCCCCACCAGCAGGACAACAATTGTAACAGAAAAACTAAGGTTAATACCTCTGTTGTAGTAAAACACAGAATATAGTCTAACAAATACTGTTAAGACTAGCATACTGGGTTCAGTACATAGCAGTAAACTACCCTTCTAAGCTACAACTTCCTAATCTTCCCAGGACTAATACCTAAAATCAGAAAAATCCAGTGAGTTGCCAGAAAAACTTAGTGAGTTGCACATTCTCTGGTAACATAAGTTACATCACTTTCCTACCTTTCTTTGGTACCATAGTCTGGTGCTATGTAAAAACCCCAAAGGCGATAGACACATCAAGTCCCTCTCCTAAGCATTGTCGCTGTACAAACAAGGCAGGCACAGTTAAAGCTGTCCCCACCAGCAGGACAACAATTGTAACAGAAAAACTAAGGTTAATACCTCTGTTGTAGTAAAACACAGAATATAGTCTAACAAATACTGTTAAGACTAGCATACTGGGTTCAGTACATAGCAGTAAACTACCCCTTCTAAGCTACAACTTCCTAATCTTCCCAGGACTAATACCTAAAAATCAGAAAAATCCAGTGAGTTGCCAGAAAAACGTAGTGAGTTGCACATTCTCTGGTAACATAAGTTACATCACTTTCCTACCTTTCTTTGGTACCATAGTCTGGTGCTATGTAAAAACCCCAAAGGCGATAGACACATCAAGTCCCTCTCCTAAGCATTGTCACTGTACAAACAAGGCAGGCACAGTTAAAGCTGTCCCCACCAGCAGGACAACAATTGTAACAGAAAAACTAAGGTTAATACCTCTGTTGTAGTAAAACACAGAATATAGTCTAACAAATACTGTTAAGACTAGCGTACTGGGTTCAGTACATAGCAGTAAACTACCCCTTCTAAGCTACAACTTCCTAATCTTCCCAGGACTAATACCTAAAAATCAGAAAAATCCAGTGAGTTGCCAGAAAAACTTAGTGAGTTGCACATTCTCTGGTAACATAAGTTACATAACTTTCCTACCTTTCTTTGGTACCATAGTCTGGTGCTATGTAAAAACCCAAAAGGCGATAGACACATCAAGTCCCTCTCCTAAGCATTGTCGCTGTACAAACAAGGCAGGCACAGTTAAAGCTGTCCCCACCAGCAGGACAACAATTGTAACAGAAAAACTAAGGTTAATACCTCTGTTGTAGTAAAACACAGAATATAGTCTAACAAATACTGTTAAGACTAGCATACTGGGTTCAGTACATAGCAGTAAACTACCCCTTCTAAGCTACAACTTCCTAATCTTCCCAGGACTAATACCTAAAAATCAGAAAAATCCAGTGAGTTGCCAGAAAAACTTAGTGAGTTGCACATTCTCTGGTAACATAAGTTACATCACTTTCCTACCTTTCTTTGGTACCATAGTCTGGTGCTATGTAAAAACCCCAAAGGCGATAGACACATCAAGTCCCTCTCCTAAGCATTGTCGCTGTACAAACAAGGCAGGCACAGTTAAAGCTGTCCCCACCAGCAGGACAACAATTGTAACAGAAAAACTAAGGTTAATACCTCTGTTGTAGTAAAACACAGAATATAGTCTAACAAATACTGTTAAGACTAGTGTACTGGGTTCAGTACATAGCAGTAAACTACCCCTTCTAAGCTACAACTTCCTAATCTTCCCAGGACTAATACCTAAAAATCAGAAAAATCCAGTGAGTTGCCAGAAAAACTTAGTGAGTTGCACATTCTCTGGTAACATAAGTTACATAACTTTCCTACCTTTCTTTGGTACCATAGTCTGGTGCTATGTAAAAACCCCAAAGGCGATAGACACATCAAGTCCCTCTCCTAAGCATTGTCGCTGTACAAACAAGGCAGGCACAGTTAAAGCTGTCCCCACCAGCAGGACAACAATTGTAACAGAAAAACTAAGGTTAATACCTCTGTTGTAGTAAAACACAGAATATAGTCTAACAAATACTGTTAAGACTAGCGTACTGGGTTCAGTACATAGCAGTAAACTACCCCTTCTAAGCTACAACTTCCTAATCTTCCCAGGACTAATACCTAAAAATCAGAAAAATCCAGTGAGTTGCCAGAAAAACTTAGTGAGTTGCACATTCTCTGGTAACATAAGTTACATCACTTTCCTACCTTTCTTTGGTACCATAGTCTGGTGCTATGTAAAAAACCCAAAGGCGATAGACACATCAAGTCCCTCTCCTAAGCATTGTCACTGTACAAACAAGGCAGGCACAGTTAAAGTTGTCCCCACCAGCAGGACAACAATTGTAACAAAAAAACTAAGGTTAATACCTCTGTTGTAGTAAAACACAGAATATAGTCTAACAAATACCCTTAAGACTGGCGTACTGGGTTCAGTACATAGCAGTAAACTACCCCTTCTAAGCTACAACTTCCTAATCTTCCCAGGACTAATACCTAAAAATCAGAAAAATCCAGTGAGTTGCCAGAAAAACTTAGTGAGTTGCACATTCTCTGGTAACATAAGTTACATCACTTTCCTACCTTTCTTTGGTACCATAGTCTGGTGCTATGTAAAAACCCCAAAGGTGATAGACACATCAAGTCCCTCTCCTAAGCATTGTCGCTGTACAAACAAGGCAGGCACAGTTAAAGCTGTCCCCACCAGCAGGACAACAATTGTAACAGAAAAACTAAGGTTAATACCTCTGTTGTAGTAAAACACAGAATATAGTCTAACAAATACTGTTAAGACTAGCATACTGGGTTCAGTACATAGTAAACTACACCTTCTAAGCTACAACTTCCTAATCTTCCCAGGACTAATACCTAAAAATCAGAAAAATCCAGTGAGTTGCCAGAAAAACTTAGTGAGTTGCACATTCTCTGGTAACATAAGTTACATCACTTTCCTACCTTTCTTTGGTACCATAGTCTGGTGCTATGTAAAAACCCCAAAGGCGATAGACACATCAAGTCCCTGTCCTAAGCATTGTCGCTGTACAAACAAGGCAGGCACAGTTAAAGCTGTCCCCACCAGCAGGACAACAATTGTAACAGAAAAACTAAGGTTAATACCTCTGTTGTAGTAAAACACAGAATATAGTCTAACAAATACCCTTAAGACTGGCGTACTGGGTTCAGTACATAGCAGTAAACTACCCCTTCTAAGCTACAACTTCCTAATCTTCCCAGGACTAATACCTAAAAATCAGAAAAATCCAGTGAGTTGCCAGAAAAACTTAGTGAGTTGCACATTCTCTGGTAACATAAGTTACATCACTTTCCTACCTTTCTTTGGTACCATAGTCTGGTGCTATGTAAAAACCCCAAAGGTGATAGACACATCAAGTCCCTCTCCTAAGCATTGTCGCTGTACAAACAAGGCAGGCACAGTTAAAGCTGTCCCCACCAGCAGGACAACAATTGTAACAGAAAAACTAAGGTTAATACCTCTGTTGTAGTAAAACACAGAATATAGTCTAACAAATACTGTTAAGACTAGCATACTGGGTTCAGTACATAGTAAACTACACCTTCTAAGCTACAACTTCCTAATCTTCCCAGGACTAATACCTAAAAATCAGAAAAATCCAGTGAGTTGCCAGAAAAACTTAGTGAGTTGCACATTCTCTGGTAACATAAGTTACATCACTTTCCTACCTTTCTTTGGTACCATAGTCTGGTGCTATGTAAAAACCCCAAAGGCGATAGACACATCAAGTCCCTGTCCTAAGCATTGTCGCTGTACAAACAAGGCAGGCACAGTTAAAGCTGTCCCCACCAGCAGGACAACAATTGTAACAGAAAAACTAAGGTTAATACCTCTGTTGTAGTAAAACACAGAATATAGTCTAACAAATACTGTTAAGACTAGCATACTGGGTTCAGTACATAGCAGTAAACTACCCCTTCTAAGCTACAACTTCCTAATCTTCCCAGGACTAATACCTAAAAATCAGAAAAATCCAGTGAGTTGCCAGAAAAACTTAGTGAGTTGCACATTCTCTGGTAACATAAGTTACATCACTTTCCTACCTTTCTTTGGTACCATAGTCTGGTGCTATGTAAAAACCCCGCTCCGCTCGCCCTCGCTGCGCTCGGGCTCGCTCCGCGCCCCTCCCTGCCCCCATATCCCACCCGCCCCCAGTACATCTACATTTATAGCTATATAACCACACCCCTTCCTCTCTCCAGCCACACAAAATCCCCTGCAAGACTCTAGTCACTCCTACCACTTCCTATATCCAACCCTCAAGATATCCTCTTAGACGCAATAGCGCCACCTCCCCACAAAAATGAAATCTACCACACCCTCGATAACCAGAACTATGCTAAAAACAATAATACTTACCCTACCACTGTGTACCGTACTATACCTACTAACTAAATATGAAGAACAATATTACTCAGGCTACCATTACCCTAGATACCAAACTAACATCTCCCCATCACTGAGAAGTGCCACACAGTGTGCTTTTAATATTACCAGTCAATCGCCACAGACAAACTATCTCCACCTGTATAGAATCAAACCAAAGTACCCTAAATCCAAACTTGAACATAAACTTCTATTTAAACTTATGAGATTATTAGACTTTCTAAGAAAAAATATAACTATAGATGGGGATATCCACCCCAACCCAGGCCCCATGACCTCACCAAGCTTGAACAACCCACCACCTTCCAGGAACACATCCGACTACCTCCAAATATACCACTTAAATATAAGAAGTCTAAATAATAAGATACATAACTTACATGCTCTAATAGGAATGTACCTCCCAGAAATAATGTGCTTAACTGAAACCTGGCTGAAACCAGGGACCAAGGATACTGAGATCATGCCACCTGGCTACAATATACACAGAGTCGACCGACTAAACAAAAAGGGCGGTGGAATTGCTGTGCTCTACAAAAGCACACTAAGTGTCACTATCAACCCCATTCAGCCACCCCAGATCTCCAATGCCGAAATACTAGCACTAAAAATAGAATTAAATAAGGAAAAAAAAATTAATCTATTAGTAACCTATATCCCCCCTGGGAAAAACACTGAAACTATTGAGAATCTTCTAAGCTGGCTATCAAACAATTACCCTCAGGAAACAATTATCCTAGGAGATGTAAACCTAGACTGGAACCTCTGTTCCTCCGAGTTAAATCCCACACCAATAAATCTCCACGGATTCCAACAGACAATAACTTCCTCTACCAGGATAGGTAACAGCAAACAAAAAGAGAGCATCCTAGACTGGATCCTTATAAACAGTCAAAATCTTAACTATGTATCAGGGACACTACCAAATGACCTAAGTGATCACCTCATCACCTACCTAAGGAAAAACAAGATAACATACTCGAATCAGCCCATGTATAGGTCGGTTAGAAACAGGCAACACTTTGACCTCTCAAAATTCCAGACAACTTAAATCCTACAACTGGGCACCCCTCAAGTTTCTCCCATTAGAGGAGGCAGTATTAAAGTTTAATACCACATTTCTAACTATACTTGAGTCTAACGCCCCAAAAAGACAAATTAGAATTAAAACTAATATAGCACCCTGGCTAACAAAGGAGTCTAAATCCCTAATTAAACTAAGAAACAAAACCTGGAGTATATGGCATACAACCAAGTCCCCCCTCGATCGTATTAAATTTCAACAGCAAAGAAATCTGACCAAAAAATCTACAACCCTAGATAAAAAAAACTATTACTGCCAACTACAAAACAAACACCAAAACAACCCCCAAAAATTCTGGGCTAGTTTAAACAAACTACTCCACCCAGGTAAAAGCTCAACTCCTACCCCAGAAAAACTATCAGACAAAATCCCAGAGGAAGTTGCCAATTCCTTTAATAGCTTCTTCACGGACACAATACAATCTCTAGCCAATCAGCTATCTACTACTTGCCCCCAGTTTACAGATAACACCCTAAAGTCCATACACACCTTTAAATTCCAACCTGTCCCCACTGCCTATATATGCTCACTGTTGAAGAAACTTAAACCAACTACTCTCTCCGCTGACCTCCTCCCAGCCGAATATTTACAAAAAGCTGCTGATGTCATAGCTTACCCCATCTCGATACTCATCAATCGTACCTTGACTGAAGCCAAAATCCCCTCAATATGGAAAATATCCTATGTAAACCCACTCCATAAGGGAGGCACATCGACAGAACTGTCAAATTACAGGCCCATAGTCATATTGTCCCCTCTGGCCAAAATCATGGAGAAATGTGTGCACAAACAGCTCCTTTACTATCTCACCCAGAACAACCTACTCTCCAGTTCTCAACATGGCTTTAGACCACACCATAGTACAACCACAGCTCTTCTCTCATTTACTGATACAATTAACCACAACCGGAATAACAAACAAATATCGTCAGCTCTCTTTCTGGACCTATCAAAGGCCTTTGATATGGTGAACCATCGACTACTTCACAATACACTAAAAAATCTCCATTTAGACCACAAAACCCTAGAATGGTTTCAAGCCTATCTCTCAGAGAGGCAGCAAGCTGTACTCTGGCAGAACAGGCTCTCTAACCTCCTATCGAATACCATAGGGGTACCTCAAGGCTCCATATTGGGACCTCTCCTCTTTTCTATCTTCATAAATGACCTCTACAAAGCCATCCCAGATGCCACCTGTATTCAATATGCTGATGATTCGACATTAGTCTGTACCGACTCATCCCCAGTTAATTTATTATCAAAAACACAATCATGCTTTACAGCAGTAGAGAACTGGTTACTGGGACGTCAACTTATTCTTAATCCAAACAAAACCAAACTGTTAATCTTTTACCCCACTCATAAAGTCATACTCACACCTTTTACAATTCAATCCAAAAATGGGACAAACATCTCCCCAGACTCCTACACTAAGCTTCTGGGAGTTACCATTGACAATAAACTTAAATATGATATCCATATTAATCAAACAATTAAAACCATTAACAAAAAACTTGGTTTGCTGTATCGAATAAAATCCTTTCTTACCCCAATAGCAAAAATGGCCACTGCCCGCTCCCATCTCCTCTCTACCCTCTTATATGCTTCCCCTATTTTTACTAATCTTAACATAACTGAATTAAACAAACTTACATGTTGCTATAATCATATTGCTAGATTTGCAACTGGCATGCCCTATAGAACCCATCATTGTACCAACCTACAAAACCTGGGTTGGATCGAATTCCCTAACCTTCTCCAGCAGAGCCAGCTCATAGTAGCATTTAAAATTCTTAAACAATCTGACAAAACCCCTGCGCTGAAAAACATAATCAAACCTTACAACAATCTCAATAGCTTACGCTCCTCAAACAAACTATTAGCTCAAACGGTAAAATCCAACAACTCAGGGGGTGATGCTCTCTTTGCCAATGCAATAGGAAAAATATGGAACTCCCTTCCACCTAGCCTCACCATCATTTCCTCCATAAAACTCTTCAAAAAGAGGCTACATCACCACCTCCAGATACACTGGCTCTGCCAATGCATAAGCCCAGTCTGACTCCACCTAATCAAGTTTTTTTTTCTCCTCCTTACAGGTCTAACTATGTAACCACTACCTCTTCACACATCTGTTTTCCCTCTTATCCCCTGTTCCATGCAAATCTCTAATCTTTGCATACTACTCTAATACCCGTTATTACTATACGAAGGGTCTATATAAAAGGAGAAAAAATTCTGTTATACTATGTGTTTTTTTTGTATTTTTGTTTCTTTTTATATATTCTTGGAGGAATGAGTAGAAATATTCTAAAATGTCTCCTTTTTTTGTGTAACTACCTAATGAGAACAAATTGTATTATATCAACATATTGTATACCTATTTGTTAATGTTGGAGCTTTTCTCCCCGGGCCTCCACTGAAAATGGACATGTATCCAGTCGGACTTTCCCGGTCAACAAATGTAAAATAAATAAATAAATAAATAAATATTCTTCATAAGGAGGTGTTTGACAATTATTTGATGATATTATTATTAATGTCAATTACAGTTTGATTTAAAAGACAGTGTATTTTTTGAGGGGGTATACATCAGATAAATTTTATAGGTCAAAGCTGATCATGTAATTCCTAAAGGATTTAAATAGACTTTTAAATTTGGTTTAAATGTCTGAAGAAGTTTTGAATTGCTAAAAGCAAAAGCATTTCTATTTTATTAATAAAGTAGATTTGGAGCACCATTTGGACCTTGGATTCCCTCTTTTTGGTTTTTGCAGGGCATAAGGGAACTTTCTCTACTCATTTTCACAGTTGATGTGGGATCTTTTACATCCACCTGAGCTACCACAAACTCAAGAAGATGAGACCTTGGTTTAAAGTCTCAGCTGAAGTCTGACAACACTGCAGTGTCAGCAATCGATTTTCCCCATGTAGGACCAGAATCCACAGCCTCTTGCACCAAAGGTGAGTGTGCTACCTGTTACACAATTGTCACTGACTCTTTGCTAATGAAATTCTTCTCTTAGCCTCTTTGTTATCTGACCAGTATTCCTTCCTAGCCTAGTCTCTATTTTCTATCTCCAACTTTTTCCTTTACTTCTTCTTTCTTCTGATGACTTCCTGGACTGCTGCCTTCCACTGCCAGCTTTCCTTATGTACCTTATTACCATGCCTGGCTCAACTATATATCTGTTCTGTAGTCATCAGACATGTTGTTTTGAGGTGCTGCTATTCTTCTTCAGCTCCACCTATTTCCTCTTTTCTTGACGTGCTAGAACCCTGGTTCAACTTCCAGGTCTTCAGCCTGGTCTCTGTTGACCTTACAGCCTTCTCTGACCACTGCTTGCAGCTATTGTTGCAGCCAGTGGTTTATGCTGTGGACCGACTGTTTCAATAGGTATGACTTTGCAATCACTGATTCTACCCCACCGTCCTTTCCTTACAAGGAGGAAGTCTACCTGAGTTGCATGTTTCACACTCTTCTATGTAATCTTGTAACTGTCTCTTTTGCTGAACCATGTGTTAGCCACCATCAAGCCATTTGCCAGACAGAAGTCTAGAATGCCTTCTCCTTCTTTATTCTTGTTGCCCCATCCATGTGAACCTAGGCAATCCTCATATCCTGTTCTGTCTGTCCTGATAAGTGCATTCAGGTCGCCAATTATCAACACAATTCCTGTTGTCCTGCTTTATCTAGTACTTATATAGTACTCTCTACATATACATTATAAATTCTTCCTACCATATTAAACTTCTGACAGGTCAGACATCCCAGTATAGCTTAAACCTCCATTCCCACCATCTGCAACCAGATCATGTATTTTTTTATTCCTATATTCACTAGTGAGCACTTCCTGATCCAGTGGCTTTACATGATAAGCTTAATAAGCAGGCAATTTACATATAGGTAGTTCCAGTTTATTCTGTTTCAGATTCAGTGCTTTGCATGTTTGAAGAAACAATACATCACAGTATATATTCTAGTATATGTCTATTTTAAACTCCACACTTTGATTATTAATTTTGGAGTTTCTCTGCCCAGATTTCTGAATGGTCACCTTGTCACAAATTCTCTATGTCATTAATGTGAACACAATCAACACTGTGCACATCTGCAGCATTTTTATTCAAAACTAACTAATTTTCATAGCTTTGCTTTAATCATGTACATTGTCTTCAACTGTATATTAAGTTTTTTCTTTCATTCTACACACTTTAGTAAAATTAGTTTTTTTCATACAATTTCTACAAACTAGAGTAATTGTTGAATATTTCTTTTTATCATGCTTATAACCACAACTCATATATGACTGCTTAATGACCCATTTCTTAAGTTTTTCACACTTTGCATATTGCTCATGACTCATTTTACTGTACTTTGCTCTTTTTTCATATTTTCTATCTTGTATGTAATGTTACACGTTTATTTATCTTCTTCTTCTTCTTTCGGCTTTTCCTGATTAGGGGTCACCACAGCGGATCACCTGTTTCCATTTCTTCCTGTCCTCTGCATCTTGCTTTGTCATACCAACCACCTGCATGTCCTCTCTAACCACATCCATAAACCTTATCTTAGATCTTCCTCTTTTCCTCTTACCTGGCAGCTTCATCCTTAGCATCCTTTTCCCAATATACCCAGCATCCCTTCTCAGCACATGTCCAAACCAATGCAATCTCGCCTCTCTGGCTTTGTCTCCAAACTGTCTAACCTGGGCTGACCCTCTAATATAATTATTCCTAATCCTGTCTACCCTCGTCACACCCAGTGCGAATCTTAACATCTTTAACTCTGCCACATCCAGCTCTGACTCCTGCTTTTTGTCAATGCCACTGTCTCCAAACCATATAACATAGCTGGTCTCACTACCCTTTTGTAGACCTTCCCTTTCACTATTACTGGTACTCGTCTGTCACAAATCACTCCTGACACTCTTCTCCACCCACTCCACCCTGCCTGTACTCTCTTCTTCACCTCTCTTCCACACTCGTCATTACTCTGAACTGTTGATCCCAAGTATTTAAACTCATCCGTCTTTGCCAACTCTACTCCCTGCATCCTCACCATTCCTCTATCCTCCCTTTCATTCACATGCATATATTTCATCTTAGTCCAGCTGACCTTCATTCCTCCCCTCTCTAGAGCATATCTCCACCTCTCCAGGGTCTCCTCAACTTGTTCCCTACTCTCACTACATATCACAATGTCATCTGCAAACATCATAGTCCACGGGGACTCCTGTCTGATCTCGTCTGTCAACCTGTCCATCACCAGTGCAAATAAGAAAGGGCTCAGAGCTGATCCTTGAAGTAATCCCACCTCCACCTTAAATGCATCTGTCACTCTCACTGCAGATCTTACTGCTGTCACACTACCCTTGTACATATCCTGTACCACTCTTACATACTTCTCTGCCACTCCCGACTTCCTCATACAATACCACAACTTCTCCCTAGGCACCCTGTCATATGCTTTCTCTAAGTCTACAAAGACACAATGCAACTCCTTCTGACCTTCTCTGTACTTCTGCATCAACACTCACAGAGCAAACATTGCATCTGTAGTGCTCTTTCCTGGCATGAAACCATACTGCTGATCACTAATTATCACCTCCCTGCTTAACCTAGCTTCCACTACCCTTTCCCATAATTTCATGATGTGACTGATCGGTTTTATCCCTCTGTAGTTACTACAGCTCTGCACATCACCCTTATTCTTAAAAATCGGTACCAAAACACTTTTTCTCCACTCCTCAGGCATCCTCTCACTTTCCAAGATTTCATTAAACAATCTGGTTAAAAATTCCACTGCCATTTCTCCTAAACACCTCTAAGCTTCCACAAGTATGTCATCTGGACCAACAGCCTTTCCATTCTTCATCCTCTTCATAGCTATCCTTACTTCCGCCTTGCTAATCCATTGCACTTCCTGATTCACTATCCCCACATCATCCAGCCTTCTCTCTCTCATTCTCTTTATTCATCAGCCCCTCAAAGTACTCCTTCCATCTGTTCAACACATTCTCCTCGCTAGTGAGTATGCTTCCCTCATTATCCTTTATCACCCTTACCTGCTGCACATCTTTCCTAGCTCGGTCCCTCTGTCTAGTCAATCAGTACAGATCCTTTTCTCTCTATTTAGTGTCCAGCCTTTCATACAACTCTCTATATGCCTTATACTTAGCCTTTGCCACCTGTCTCTTTACCATGCACCTCACCTCCTTATACTCCTGTCTACTTTCTTCACCTCTCTGACAATCCCACTTCTTCTTTGCCAACCTCTTTCTCCGTATACTCTACTGTACTTCCTCATTCCACCACCAGGTCTCCTTGTCCTCCTTCCTCTGTCCAGATGTCACACCAAGCACCTTTCTAGCAGTCTCCCTTACTAGCTGTGCTGTAGTTACCCAGCTATTCCTTAACACTTCACTGCCACTCAGTGCCTGTCTTAACTCTTCCCTGAACTCCACCTCACAATCACCCTTTTTCAGTTTCCACCATTTGATCCTTGGTGCTGCCCTCACACTCCTCCTCCTCTTCTTGATCATCAATGTCATTCTACAGACCAACATTATATGCTGCCTAACTACACTTTCCCCCGTCACCACTTTACAGTCTCCAATCTCCTTCAAACTGGCCCTCCTGCATAGGATATAATCCACCTGTGTGCATCTCCCTTCACTCTTGTATGTCACCCTATGCTCCTCCCTCTTGTTAAAATACTTATTCCCCACAGCCATGTCCATTCTTTTTGCAAAATCCACTACCATCTGACCTTCTGCATTCCTTTCCTTAACACCATACCTACCCATCACTTCCTCATCTCCTCTGTTCCCTTCACCAACATGCCCATTGAAATCTGCTCCAGTCACCACTCTCTCACCCTTGGGTACAGTCATCACCACTTCATCCAACTCACTCCAAAATTTTTCTTTCTCATCCATCACACACCCAACTTGCGGAGCATATGCACTAACAACATTCATCATTACACCATTAATTTCCAGCTTTATAAACATCACTCTATCCGACACTCTTTTCACCTCCAAAACACTCTTGGTATACCGTTCCTTCAGGATAACCCCTACCCCATTTCTCCTCCCATCCACACCATGATAGAACAATTTGAACCCACCTCCAATACACCTGGCATTATGTCCCTTCCACCTGGTCTGTTGTGCACACAATATATCAACCTTCCTTCTGTCCATCATATCAGCTAGCTCTCTCCCTATACCAGTCATGCTGCCAACATTCAAAGTTCCTACCCTCACTACCACACTCCTAACCTTTCTCCTCTCTTCCTGCCTTCGGTCATGCATTCCCCCTCTTCTTCTCCTTCTCCTCCTTTGGCCAACAGTGGCCCAATTTCTGCCAGCACCCTGTCGGCTAACAGTACTGGTGGTGGTCGTTGTTAACCCGGGCCTCGACCAATCTGGTATGCAAATCTGTATTGGTTTCCGCATATCTCATTTGGCAGATGTTTTACCCCAGATGCTCTTCCTGACACAACCCTCCCCATTTATCCAGGCTTGGGACCGGCACAAAGAAATGCACTGGCTTGTGCATCCCTAGTGTCTGGGTTACACGTTTATTTATCTAATTATTTATTTTATTTTACATTTGTTTACCGGGGATGTCCAATTAGACAGAGCTGTTCATTTTCAGTGGAGGCCTGGGGAGAAAAGCTCCAGAACAACTGTTAACATACTATACATAAGACATTTACATGAGCATTGTGCTTTACACATTCACTTATAAAAATATAGCTGATAATAACATATGATTGCATAAGATATTTACATAAGCATAGAGATTTAGACATACAATTAAAACTATAGCAGGTAGTAACATATGATGGTTGTTCATACAGTATGGTTAGTAGAGATAATCTTGAAGATATACTCAAGATAAGACAAGAAAGGAAAACTAAAAATGGAAGAGAATATATAGTGCATCTGTGGGAGTTTTAAAGAGGTTGGATAGTGGGTAGGGGAAAGGAGTTAGAATCTGTCAGACAGGTGCTAGGCAGTTACAAGTAATGTGTGATAATATATAGTGCATCTGTTGGAGTTTTAAAGAGGAGGTTGGATAGTAGGTAGTGGAAAGGAGTTGGAATATGTCAGCCAGGTGCTAGGCAGTTGCATGTCCAGGAGTTGTTTAGGTGGGAAATAATCTATATTTTGTTAGGTTGTAACCTAACATTTATAATTTAATAATGAGCTCTTTCAAATGTGACAAAGTAATTTCACTCACTTTGCATATGTCAGGTCACTTTACTTAATGTTATACATACTTCAAGCAGCAGTTTGCTTTTAATGTGATCACATGATTACAACTCATACTATTATACTATTATGTAACACACCAAAAACATAGGTGTTAGCTTGTTTTTTTTCCCCATTCATTAACGTATGCTTCAATAATTTCTGTTGGACCCTCTACTCTCATGAAGAGCATGCTGAAAATATGTAGCAGGTATTTTCTCAGCTCACAATAACTCTGAAATTGTTGTCTTAGCATCACAATACTGTCCCTCTTGAAAGACGGCATTGTTATAAACTTCCAGAATTTCTTTGCCTGTGACTTATACAAATGTAGTGTACTGTACCTTTAAGGCTTCTCAGGTGCATCACTCTGAAAAACAAAGCTAATTTCTGGATTCATAACTATCATTTCTTAGAAAAACTGCCATGCAGACAGAACACCTAAAGGCTTTAGCTGAAACATTATCTTATGAATGATATAACAAGTTATTCATAATTACTTATAATACCTTGAAATATTTGGAATTCAAAAATACAGAATGAGACGCAATACACAAGTTGCAGTGCTACCAGATGCATTAGCTGTACTTTCAGATTATGCAGCAGTGTACAGAAAATCAGACCACATGCCGAGCACAGGACAGAACTTTATTCTAATTAAATAAAGTTGAGTAGTTTAAAAGTATCTAGTGTTTGCTAACAGGGCTGTGAATTGTCATTTTCTATTGACAACAAGGACAGCCACAATGTTTCCATTAAAAATTAAATGATAGCTTAAGGTGGCATGCAACTTAGGGGTATTGCTTATTTACCTGGTGATCTGTGGAATGTATATATATCTTGAAGTATGGTGAAAAACAAGGGGGCTACATCAGACACTGAAGTGCTCAAAAATAAGCAGTTTTAATATCCAAGGTCACCATTTTTTAACTAGAAGAGTAATAAAAATAAAATATAATCAGACTGACTTCAAGATGAATACCGGATGAGTATTCATATGATGTAAAGTATTGTAATACTTAATAACAATTTCTGTAACTTAGAACTACATACGTCTGCCACATCTCAGAGCAGTATTACTAGTGTTGGTGAATTTTAATCAACTTTGATTTTACAGTGCTAATTGCATTTGTACTAAAAAGAAATAGCTTCCTTATGTACTTCAATCTATGATTTGCAGACTGGTAACGAGTTTGTTAAAAAGTCACTTCAAAGTCTGGAATTATGATTTTTCTGAACAGAAAAAGGTTTCCAGTCAGAATGATTGTCATAACATTATGCTGTCTAGGGTAAATCAGCTTGATGCTTTCACTAAGTTCATGAAATAAGCCATTTTTCCTAGAAGGTAGAACTAGAAGAGCCAATTTAATAATCAGAGGTTTGGGGGGAAACTACCCAATGACAAACTTGAAATGTATGGCTATGGAAAAAATGTTTAACTTTGTGGTTGATCCTGCAAAGGCCCTTTTGTGATATATTACCAAAAGAGTTTCAAGGGCCCTGCATCTTCCCGCCACAGAGACATGCTCTTAGCCTTATATCTGCAAAATTACAGAGTGCAACAAATGCCCCTTGTGTTCTACTAACAGTCAAAAGGCCAATATCTGTTGCATGACATGGATACAACTTGAAAACTCCAGTTGATCTACAAAAGAAAGGGCACATTGACAGAACAAGACACCCACGTTACTGTTGCTGGTTCATTACAGCATTACATTCAAAATCAATTATCCACATACTGGTCTTTCTTTATTTTTTTCTGTAAGGTTGTTGACCGTAAGGTACTGAATACTGAACTAGTTTCAAAGATTTGCAATAATTTATTTAACTGAATGTGCCGTTCAAATTGTTCATTATGCTAGAATGCAAGTCTAGTTAAATTCAACTACAGTTTCAGTTTAATTCTTTTTAAAAAAAAAGATCTGAATGATGAGTAACTTTTACTGTTGCAAAGGCTCATTTAATTGAATGTATATATTAAAAATATGTTTTATGTATTATTGCAACAACAGTAATATGAAGACAGAAGTTTCAGGTTACCTCTCTATCTACTGGTGAACAACTCACTTGCAGTTATTTTTTTGGGTGATGGTACTGTTCGAGTATGAACAACTGTTGCATTATTTTGAGCTTATACCCATTAGGATGTACATTTTATGACATTACACGTACACATTTGTTGTGAAGCTCCCCATCAAAAGTCCTTACTGACAGGAATCACAGGCATATCAAGATTAATGTGTATTATTTAACCTCACAGTGCCCTGCATAATATAATTAGTGAACTACTGACAGCATTTATGAGATGTAATTTAATAGACTTATATTGTCATTTGCTGGCATCATGGAGGGTTCCAATGACTAATCTTAATTTACTTAAGATTTCAGCTCAGGTCATTGCTGGTGCTATTGCAGATGTTAGGGACTGTATTAAAAATGTATACCAGTCTCAATGGTTGGTGTCAAGTTGGTTACCTTGCTAAGTCATTATTTCTTTTTTAACACCTTTATTAACTTCATACATTACACACTGACATGAACTTGGATACAATATTAAAAGAGAAAACAAATGATTACAAAGACTGTTAAGTTTCATGCATTACACATATCTAGTTTCTTTCTTAACAACTATTATTCAATTTAACATTGCATAGATTGCTCGAGTCCTACCTTCCCTGAAATGTTACTCCTCTTCCTGAACATTATTTTGCATGCATTGTTTCTATAGATTCCATTTATTTCTGTGTAATTTGCTCCTTCCCTTTTCAAAAGATCCCACCACCAGTTCTTTTATTTCCTTTACAACATTCAATAATTCTGTTACTGTTGATTTAGATTCAGGGTTCCATTTTCTGTCAATTGCATTTTTGGAAGAAAGATTTAGTAACAGAAAAAAGGTCAGTTCTGTCTTTCATCTTCTGGTACCAAGGCTCATACAAGCTTTCCTATAAAGTCAACCTCACGTACCCTTCTTATGAACTCAGCTGCATAGTTTCATAGTTTTATATGTCAGTACTAGGCTAGCTGCTCTTGTGCATGATTTTAAGCCTAGCTAATATCCCTTAGTGAGACTCAAACCCTGTACTACTTGTCTGTGAGCTAAATACCTTAAGCATTATTCCATCCCCCCCGATTTTTCCAACCTGGGATAGGAAACAAACCCACAGCCATCTGATCTTCTGGCACCAAAGACAAATGTGCTGTTAAGCAACTGACTAGTTGTCTTGCAGCTCATAGGATCATGGGAGATTACTAGGCTATCGACCCAGAGGTCATTTTAAGCCTAGCAGTTTCATCCTAATGTAAAACCATAGAAATGCTAGTCAATATCCAAGATTGCATTTAGTGATGACTGCCCATGTCCAGGAGGGCTGTGGGCTCTATCCATGGTAAGAATTTACGGTGCCCCATCCACTCATCCAGGTTCCTCTTGAGCAATGTCATAGAGGTGCTCTGTTTCACATGTATTGGAAGCCTGTTCCAAAGATGCGGCAGTCACTGGCAGATAAATCTGACTCTCCAGCATGTCCTATTTAAGTTGCAGGCCATATTTAGGTCCCTGGAATGGGTAGCCCTAGACCCATTTGATTTACGGATATGCAGCAAGATCATTAGGTTTGGGTTTTGGATTGCTCTGTTGGCCAGGCATAAGTCTCCCCTAAGAAGGCTATATGATACAGAGTAGAGTGACAGGGACTTTAGTCGGTCTGTGTAAGGCACATGCTGGAGCCCCTTGATCTTCTTTGTTAGAAACCTCTGAGGTCTCTCTAATTGCTGCAGGTGCTTAGTACGGTACATGCCAAACAGGGTGTCATACTCAATTATGGGCCGAATAAGTGCTGAGTATAGGGGGTTACAACTTATTTTCCTCTTGAGATGATGCCTTTACTAATCAAGTGTGCTACATAGAAAGCTTAACTTACTACAGTAGACACATGGTGGTCGAAGTTAAGGTCACAGTCAACTTGTGATCCCAGGTCCCTTACCACTTCATAGGTACTTAGGGTATTGTTGATCTGACAGTGTGAGGGGACATTGTGCCAAAGGGAATGATGATGCATTTCTTTGCATTCAGTTTGAGACTGTGACTTATACACCAGTCGTTGGTCTGCGTGAGACCATTCTGGAGTATACTGACATAATCTGGGGATTCAATGATTGCATCTAGGTTGCAGTCATTTGAAGACTTGGTCAGCCACAACCCCTTAGTTTTGACATGAACTTCTGAGAAGTATATACCAAACAGTAGGGGGCCCAGCAATGACCCCTGTGGCACTTCACTAGTAACAGGTCTGCTGGCTGATGTGGAATCACCACTTTGATAGTGTGTGTCTGATTTGTGAGCCAGTTGGCAAGCCAACTTACAACGAAGGGGTTTACATTCAGTTTACTATGTTTATAGTAATGCCTGAATGTGGAATTGTGTTGAAAGCAGGTTGATTTATGCTGTGTGCACAGATTTGCCCTTGTCAATGGCCTTGGTCACATTTTCAAAGAAATCCACCAGATTTAACAGGCAGGATCTGCCCTTCACAAATCCAAATTGGGTAAGATCCAGGGTTCGGCTGTCACCTATGTCTTAATTTATGATGTCCATAATGATACATTCCATGGCCTTACAGATGAGGCTGGTCAGGATTATGGGTCTGTAATTCCTCAGGTCTGTTGCTAGGCCACCTTTGTGGAGGGGAATAACTGTTGCTGTTTTCCATTATGCAAGAACAAAGCCTGTGGTTAGGCTATGATTGAAAAGAGTACTTAGTGATTATGCTAATTCATGTTTTAGCCTGTTTGGAAGACAGCCTGGGATGTCATCTGGTCCCATAGACCCTATGTTTTTTGCCTTGGACAAAGCTTTGAGGACCTGCTCTTCAGATATATAGACAATCAAGAAAATCAGCAAGGAGGCTCTAAAGAATGTTTTAAATAGTTAACAGTTCAGTTACTTAAACACTGCTTGGCAGAAAAACCAGAACAAGCAGAACAGATAGCTTAAAAACAGTGAAAATGCCATAAATACTTACCAGTAAAACTAACAAGCATTGCAAACAGTGAAAACAGCAATAACATTTGATTTAACAGGCACAATAAAGCAGACAGTTGCAGCACAACAGTGTAGACAGTTGCAGCACAACAGTGTAGTTTAGTACACAGCAAATAAATACAGTATAAAAGTAGGTGGCAAGCAATAGAAAAGTGCAGCAAATAGTATAAATTAAGCAAAAAAAAAAACCAAGCAACTTATGTTTTTTTGGAAGCTCAGAAGCCTCTAGTCATCTGGTATATCAGCTCAGAGTTGTGGCTGGTAGTCAGTTCAGCTTGGTACAAACAAGTAGAAAGCTGCTCAAATGCAGGGCCTAAATACCACAAACTAAAAACTTGAAAAAATGTAAAGATTCAAAAGGATGATGAGGATGCTTATTCCAAGCCCAAGACTGGCCTCCCTTTACCAGACAGGTCCAATCAGCACAATTCTCTCACAAAAGTACAGATAGCCCCTTCCAATCTAAGATGGCCTGGAAAACATGATCAGAACAAACAAACCACTACAAACAGTTCCAGAAGCAGCAAGCCTGTATCTACCTTAGTTTCAGTGGGGAAACACGACAGAATGTTTAAAACAGCAGAAAATCAGCAAAGAGGCTTTAAAGAATATTTTAAACAGTTATCAGATCAGTTATTTAAACACTGCTTGGCAGGAAAACCAGAGCAAGCAGAACAAATAGTTTAAAAGCAGTGAAAAATACCAGTACTTACCAAACAATGAAACTAACAAAAAAAATCTTTTTAGACAGTGAAAACAGCAATAAAATTTGATTTAACAGGCATGGTAAAGCAGACAATTGCAGTACAACAGTGTAGCTTAGTATACAGTAAATAAATACAGTATAAAAGTAGGTGGCAGGCAATAAAAAGTGCTGTAAATAGTATAAATAAGCAAAAAAAAAAAAAAAAAAAACAGGCAACTTATGTTTTTTTGGAAGCTCAGAAGCCTCTAGTTGTCAGGTATCTCAGCTGATAGTTGTGGCTGGTAGTCAGCCTCAGTTCAGGCTGATACAAACAAGCATCTACTCTTTTTACTGCTCCTATCTTATCTGTGTCTTCACATTACTGGTTTCTCCAGAAATTCATGTAGTACTCCAGTCAGGGTATTAGCAACCGCCTATAAATGGGATCACTTTTCCTGATTTTCTGCTGATGACCTTCTTCTTACAAACTCCAGCATTATGCTACCTTACCTTGCCGTTTTCTCACAGTACCTGCTTATCTTTGGGTCATCTAGCCTCAATCACCATTCCTTTTCTTCTTCTTCTTCTGCTTTATTACACGGACTTCAGATTTTCAGGACTTGTACCAAAGATTTTGTCATGCTAAAATGTTCTTAAAAGAGGGAGTAACAACATTGACCCATCCCCAAGATTAGAAATGACCCCCCCCCCCAGACTTGCATTATATTTAGATGCAGCTGTGATAGTTTACTGTACAGATGATGTTTAAAGTTCAGCCATGGAGCTTTTAGCAGTTACTTCTTGGTTACCTAGGATGGCTACTGTGAGAGACAAGGCTGAAGGCTTTGGATTCACCATCCACCAATAGTGGGGAAGAATAGTGCATTTTAATGCCTTGTGTTGTTAAAAATTAACAAAGACAATCATATATTAGTGTAATAATAGAAAGTAAAACTTTTAAAGAAACTCTGATAAACAATCAGTTGATAGCTAATAATTCTAACATATCTACATATATTGTGTATGTTACTGTATGTTACTGTGCTTCTATCGCCACAGTAGAATTACTTGTAAAAGCTAGCTATATTTAAACCCTGATGGGCCTTAATTCACAGTTGTGGCTGAACTGTGTACCACTGCCAGATTTGAGATTGATGTTACAGGTAAATCTGTGCATAGTCTAGTGCCTTAAACTGTAGCAGAATTTCATTAGTGAGAATTTTGTTTTTTCTGTTGCAGGATTTGTGCTTCAGTGCTTTTATGTTGTTGATAATCCAGTTTTGCTCCTGCAGTTTTATATCTGGCTTATTGTTTACCTGCTTAAATTTGCATTCTAGTGCCTTCTGTTCCCTTGTTCTTTTTGTCTGCCCCACCCCCACTGAGACATTAAGCTAAGGTTTCTGGAAGAGTGCCAGTACTGGCTTTATTTGATTGGACCTTTCTCTAGTTAGCCTGCTATACCAAGCACAGAGCTGCCTCCACCCAGGGTCTTCTATGCCAGACATGGAGAGAGATGGAAAGCTCTGAACTGTAAGAAGTTTTTTTATCAAAAAATAAAGAGAAAAAAGATTTCATTTCAATTCTGTTTAAATATTTAAGTTGCACTTATAGTGACCTGTGTCGTTATACTTATTTGCACTTGTCTGCTTTTCTCCATGTTTTTGCCAAAAAGTTATCTGTTTGCATTTTTTATTTTGATCTGGGACATTAGTCTCGTAGTCTGATTTGCAGTTGTGGGGGTATTGTGTTTGTTCATTATACTGCACTTCTATCTCCCCAAGTAGAATTACTTGTAAGAGCTAGCTGTAATTTAAACCCTGCTGGGCCTTAGTCTTGTAATTTCATTCATACTTGTGGTTGAACTGTGTACTACTGCTAGATTTCAACACTATTTAGTCATTTATTACTGCATTTTCCATAAACAGAGTTATTGGTAAATTTCTGCATAGTTTGATACTTCCAGAAGTGTTTAACTTGCATTCAGTGTCATCCAGGCAAAGCTAAGTATCTTTAATTGCTAAATCGCACTTATTTAAGATATTTTGAATGATCGCTACTGCTGCCTGCTTTTATTTGTGCATTTCACTGTATTTCTATAAAAACTGCTCTTCCTCTCACTGTTACTGCTGTAAGACTGCCTTGAAATCACTTTCAGCAAAGGATTTACATCCAATTGTTTAACTGATCTGTGGCAGCATTTCAGTTGTAGGTCTCTTCTATTGTGTATTTACATTAGGAGGACTGGATTTATTCATCTTGTGGCAGGAGCTGTGTGTCTGGTCTATCTGAGTTAGGAAATACACAAAAGAGTTCACAGTGTAATCGTTTGTACTGTGTGAACATTAAAGTTAGTATAATTTAGTACTGCTTAGAATAGTCTGTCTCAATAAGGCACCCTTATTAGTCTTCACCAACAAAGCACTCAATAGCCTTCTAACCACAATACACCATCCCACTTGTAGCTTACCAATCAAAGGACTAAACACCATAAATATGCAATTTCCTAACCTCTCTGTAGCCAGCTTGGTGGATATAGGCAACTTCCCAAGACTCTCATCATAGAGGACTGCACTGTAAGACAAAGTGATGTACCTCTAACCAGGCTGACCAAGGAGAAGATAGCAATTAGTTGATTATCTGGAGCCAGGATCCCCCAAATCACACACACACTTCAGCCATTACACCACAGGTACCAGTATGATTTCATCATAGTCTATATAGGTGTAAATGATGTGAGATGTACCTCCCTGGACGATATGAAAAAAGACATTATGGAGCTCTCATACTGTGTCTCAGACTGGTATGAGCCTGGCATTGAGCAGCATATTACCATCACTGAAGATGGTGCCACAAAATGAGTAAAAACTGATTGACTTTAACAATTGGCTCTCTTTTTGTCATTATTCTGAGGTGATCCAATTTTCTAAGCTTGGAAGAACATGGTTAACAGACCAAGTTGCTTTGTCAAAGATAGTCTACACCTGTCTCCGCTGGACTTTCACATAATGGCTAAAACTTTATCTATCCCCCATAGTGCTTTTTCTAGGCAATGCCAAACAGACAAATCTACCAGCATAGCAAAATCAACTCAACTGAACATCAGGGTGTTACTGCTCAATGTGCTCTCTCCAAGCACTCCTCACATTCGAGAATATAGACATTTGTGCAGTTACC
Source organism: Protopterus annectens (assembly GCF_019279795.1). Classification (NCBI taxonomy): domain Eukaryota; kingdom Metazoa; phylum Chordata; order Ceratodontiformes; family Protopteridae; genus Protopterus; species Protopterus annectens. The sequence goes on along the minus strand of NC_056740.1, from coordinate 73,916,831 downwards.
GAGGCATTGTTTTCAAAATGGAGAGTACCCTGGCAGTGCAAAGTTTCAGTACCTTCCACACTTTTAAACCATTACCTGCAGAGACAAAGGCGGAAGTGTCTTTATATGCATGCCTCTATGTTGGTCAAACAAGACAACACATTGGAGTTCCTCCATCTGCAGATTAACACAGACAAAATCCTGTATCATATCCTAGCCAGCTATAGGTCACTCTCCATGTCCCAAGAAGCTGTCAATGCATACCTGGGACTACTCATAGGAGACTTTAATTACCCCTCTATAGACTGGGAATCCTACATGGCCTCAAAGCCACAGGCAGAGCGATTCTTGGACTTCATAAATACAAACAACCTTGACCAGATAACCAGTAATCAAAGTGGAACACCTGAAGTTGTAAAATCACAAACCAATAAATCCAAAAAACTCGAGTTGTTGTCCAAGGTTAATAAAGGCCACCTCTGATATATTCCAAACACTTTTATTATACAAAAACGCACACTGGTACCATAAAACATATCCTTGACCAGATAGTGAATATGCTGACTAGAGGCTCCAACATACTATACCTTGTTCTCACAAACATGGGAGAACACTGCACCCTCCCCCAAGACTCATCCCCCCCTTATAAGGTCTGACCATAAAGCTGTCTCTGAAATCAAAATCAACTCCATAACCCCAGTAAAACCACTAGCAGTTAGAAACTATTCCAAGGCAAATTACGTTTTATTAAGAGTTGATTTTGTCAAAATTCAATGCCCCTCAATACCCCCCGGGAACACAGCAGCCTATGTAGAACTGCTGTCAGAAACACTGTACATCTATGTCAGTGGATGACACACTTGTGGCACCCCAATTAAATGGGATATATTACAAAAGGAAAAAAGAAGGGTGATTCTGTTAAAGTCATAAATAAATAACATTAAGAATTTACCTTATATGCCTTTAGTCAGGAACAACACTTCAGGATGTGCAAACAGAAATTTTATTCTTACAGCGCTGGGAAACAGTCTTCATAGCAGATGTCAAAATAGTCTCTCTGAACAGAGACAAACCACATTTTTTATACATTTTTCTTATCAAATCTGGTCATGCACTTTCATTATGTTACAATGACTGTGTCCTATAGAAAACTTTGCAAATGTCCTCATCCCTCTTGATTTTCACCTCAGACTTCACGTGAACACCTTTCTGTACATGATTCACCTGCTTCCAAGGGGTCTTGTTTCTGACCTTGGATAGTTCAAACCTGCCCTAGCAACAATGCACTCCTAGCCTGGAGGAGTCAGGCTAACATATTCCTTTTTGTAATAACTACATGCCTCACTTCATGCAAAACGTACTATTCTCTTTTATTACATATTAAAAGAATGCAGTTTAAAAGACAGCAATACTGTAGCTTATGAAGCTGTATTTTTCCCAGCCCTGCATACAAATTATATTTGCTTTTTAACAATCATATTATAGCATCATTAATAAACTGAAATTAATATACATTTTAATAAGCTGGTCTTGTCCCATAACAGTTTTCTCCCTCTGACACTATCAGTGTCATACCATGTAATTATATTTTTATTTTTCTTAACTTGATAAAATATGCCTCAGCATCATAGTAGTCATTATCGTTTTCTGTCAAAATAGAACTGTCATTGATTTGTGCATGCAGTGGCATTTGATGTGCAGGTGAGGTTAAACATCTTGTAATCACAGCCTTTAGAACAGAAAATGCTAAAATGATTACAAGTATAATAAAAAGTACAATGACAATACCTTGGATTTTGCTAGTTTCCAGGTTACCAAAAATACTGCCTAACCATTCCGAAAGTGTCCAATTTTTGGATGTGCTGTCCAACTCTTTGGCCCTTTGTTTCAGGAAGTTTGCCAGTTTTTCCTGTTCATCATGATAGTCACTAATATATGAACAGCAACGGCTCCCTATGAGAGCACGTGACCCCCCTTTTGCGCAAGCATTATATCAAGTGCCATTCGATTCTGTAACACCACAGTTTGCATTTTAGTCATTTCTTGATTTGCCATCCTGATGTGATATGAAGTTTCGTTGGCCACCTCCTGTAGAATTTGAGCAAGCATGGTGATTTTAAGCATTGTCCTTTGCACTCCATATTCAGGATTAAAATTGAAAATACTTGCTCAGTCCAGTGGATTACTCACTTATTTTTCAGTCTACCTGCTGGTGGGTGTTCGATATTTTGAATAGTAGGAGTGATATAGCCTACAAAGCAACATCCAGACCAGTTTGAAGGCAACCAGGGGTAGGCACAATCACCACAGACCTAGTAACGGTCACTTATCATGCCCATGCCACGCCCCCAGTCATAGCTTTTTAAGTGCAAAAAGTTTAACAAACTTTCATGCCTGGTGTTATTACATTTGCTTTTCCCTACTGGTACAGTCCTATTTCTGGCATAACATGTGTCTCCATGTTGTGTGGTTGCAAGTTGAAGAGACACAACTTTTCAAAAATCAGTTACATTACGCCAGGTTAAGCTGATGTCATTAAGGTCCTTTTCAAATGACACGTGTGATGTAGGGATGGGAATCATAGGAATCCCTGCCTTAGAATAATGAGGTATGTGCAAACATATTTAGCAGTTTGTTTTATTTAGATTTTTGGCATATTACCGAAGGATCAGCAAGAAACTGTTTTTTTTCGACCAGTTTATAGAAGGGAACAGCAGCAGAAACAAAGCAAAAGTACCTGTTGTCACTGAATTCATCATGGACTGCTACTGAAGTTGACCTTCTCACTGGGCAGATGATTTATCTGTCACACCTCGATATCTCTCTGTTGGCTGCGATGATTCATATGGGGTCCCTACATGACAGGTCTTCTTGCTATGAGATGAATGGATCTATGTTGGGAGTCCTGCACAGTGAACTGCAGTCATTAGCAGGACCTGAAAAGGCCCCTTTCACCTTGGACTGAGGCAGTTTTTCCTCTGGAAAATTTTTTATGTAGACCCAATCAGCCGGTTGTAATTGATGACAGGGTTGGTCAGGAGGCTTTGTTAATGCTGCTTTTACTGTTTAATGATATTGCTGCAAAATTTTGAGGAGTCTCCTACAGTAACAAATTGGAGGATCATCTGACAAAGTTAAATCAGCATTTTCCACTGGAGGGGTAGCTGGAAGGGCTATGGGTCTTTTCATTAATATCTCATATGGACTCAATTTCCTGGTGGCATTTAGTGAGGCCCTCATACTCATTAATGCTAAGGGAAGAGCTTTGGGCCACTTTAGGTGTGTTTCAGCACAAATCTTCAAAATTTTATTTTAAGGGTCCTGCTTATCCTTTTCACTAATCCAGATGACTGGGGATGGTTGGGACAGTGAAGACTCAACTTAGTATTAAAAGCTTTACATAACTCTTTAAACAGGTTATTATTAAAATGAGTTCCCTGGTCACTGTTAACAATGCTGGGTATACCGAATCTTGGTATATAATCAGATAATTTTTTAATAACTGTGACTGCATCAGCTTTGTGACATGGGTAAGCTTCCACCCATGCTAAGAGCATACACCCTACCACCAAAATAAATTGTAAATTATTAGTCTTAGGTATCTGGATGAAATCCAGCTGTATATTAACAAAAGGTCCCCAGGGTGGAGGTAAATATGCAGATTTGCTGTTGGCATGTTTGCTTATGTTATATTCCAAACAAATACTACAATCTTGTACATACTGAAGAGGAGACATGAGGGGTATACCAACTTTGGGTAATTTGATTAAATAAAGCTGTCTTACCTGTATGGGCCGGTAGATGATATGCCCTTAGTAGGTAAGGTAGCAAAGAGGCAGGCGCCACCAGTCAGTTGTCTGGATGTCGCCATATACCATTAGAGGATTTTCTACATCCATCTTTGAGCCACCTCAGAACTTCTCCCTGTGATGCTTCAGCTTGAAAGGCTGACAATTTTGTAAAATCAAACACATCATTACTGTTGTTTGTTACTGTCAACATACAAAGATGTTTACAACAACTTATTACTGCTTGCTTAGCAGCTTGATCTGCTAAATTACCTTTTGTAACAACATTTAACCCCTTGTGATGTGCACAACATTTGATTACAGACAGCTTTTTAGGTAACAAAAGTGCATATAACAATGATTTTATGTACCCTGAATTTTTAATTTGATTTTCTGAAGAGGTTAAAAACCCCTCTCTCTCTCCAACGTTGCCTAAAGTCATGTACCACCCCGAAAGCATAATGGCTGTCTGTAAAAATATTGGCCACCTTGTCTTTGGCTAACTCACAGGCTTTTTGCAAAGCCACTAGCTCAGCTATTTGAGCAGAGTGAACACCCTCTAATCTTTGTTGCAATAATATTGTTTCTTCGGTGCAGACTGCTATTCCTGAGATCATCTTTCCTGTTTGATCTCTTCCACAGGAACCATCCACAAACAGATGCATGTCACCATTGGGTATAGGAGTGTCCTTTAAGTCCTCCCTAGGAGAAAGCAAATAGTTACACACACACACAATCATGCTCTTCTCTATCCTCAGCAGTAGGCAACAGAGATGCAGGATTTAGAACAGGACAGAGGATCAGAGAAATAGATGGATCAGAAAGAAGTGTAAGTTCATATCTAGTTAGACGTGCAGTCGAGAAGGGTGAGTTTCATTTTAAGTAATAAAGATGATTCAGAGTGAGGGATAACTACTGTAAGATCCTACTCTGAGATATTAAATGACCAATATAACGTACCTGAGGGATAACTACAGCTGTATTTTTTTTGTTGACACTTTGTGTACTTTTCCTGCAAGGATAGTCAGAAGATGCAAGGTATTCTGTTAACATTGCTGAAAGGAATTTGGTGCTATCAGTAAATCATTTACATATTGTACTAAGACAGTGCCACTTGGAAATGTCACATTCTCCAAATCTTTTGTAGAATTTGAGAAAATAATGAAGAAGATTCAGTATATCCTTGTGGCAACAGTGTCCAGGTATATTGCTGTCCCTGATAAGTAAAAGCAAACAGAAACTGACTGTCAGGGTGAATAGGTATAGAAAAGAATGCTGAACATAAATCTGTCACAGAAACGTAACTAGCTGTAGGTGGTATGCAACTCAGTATTGTTGCTGGATTTGGAACAACAGGACAAAATAGGCAGTACTGCATTATTTATAGCCCTTAAGTCTTGTACAAATCTATAATTATCCTTTCCTGGCTTTTTCACTGGAAAAATAGGAGTATTACAAGGGCTTTTAGCTAGTATTATTTTTCCTTGATGTATTAGGGACTGAATTACAGGTTTGATTCCCTGCGCTGCTTCTGGCTTTAGTGGATATTGTGGAACTCTGGGGAGAGGTTTTGATGGATTTAATTTTATTTTTACTGGTTCTGCTGATTTCAGTATACCTACTTCATTTGCATGCTTAGTCCACATGTTGGCAGGTACCTGTAGTAACTCTCCATCTGTATATATGCTTCCAGCAGGCTGTTCTTCAGCTTCTGCTAAAACTGCCAATACTTTCCCCTCCGATTCTGTTGGAACATTTAGACACACCCCTTCTGGAGTACAGTAAATAGTACAACCCAGTTTACATAAATCTCTTCCTAGTAGGATTACTGGTGCAGTAGTACTCAAAGGAAAGAATGTTTTTCTTTGATTGGACCTAAATAAATGGCTAAATGTTTTAAAACAGGATATGTAACAGTAGGATTTGTTACACTAACTGCCTTTACTTTGTTTTTATACTGGTATTTAACTGTCTGAAGTAACTTTTAATACAGACCTAGGGTTGCCAGTTTTACCAAGAATAGAGGTGGCTTTACATTATTTTTTTTTTAGTGGCAGCAAAGTGATTAAGGTTTATTTTTGTTTTATTACCCTACCATAGTCAGTACAGTGATTTGCAACACTTAGTATGGACTTTTAAATCTTTTTCCTGCCAATCTATAAGCACGTGCTTCATTTGATTTTGCACAGAGTTTGTAAACCCTGCATGAAAGCAGCTGCAATAGCTGGTTTAGCTTGTTCATTTGGGTCCGCTATTTCTAAATGTTTAGCAAACACTGCTTTAAAGGGACAATCCCAGTGTTGAAAATTTGGGTCCACGTTAAAGCTCACAAAAGCAACACCCACTTTAACTACGTCATGTTTAATTCCACCCACAGTGTCAACTTACTGAGAATATCATGTAAATCAGCAGTTCCTCTCCACTTTTATTTCCCTGTGTGAACTACAGTTTGGTTCTGTGTTCCTATTAGATTTAAAATAGCCATGCATTTGAAAGTTTACTACTTTTGTCCTGCCCTTTTCTGCACCATCCTTTTTATTCATATCCTCTCGTATGAAGTACTGCCATTACCAACTTCTAAATTATCCTGAGACGTCTGTGTTTTTTTTCTTTGCCGATATTGCCTGTAACCTGTTTTATTACATAAATGGGTAAAATTGTAAGTAAAAGAGTATACCTTTACCAAACAGTTAAAATAAATAATACCAAAACAAATGCTAACAAAGTAGCAACGATAAAGTATACTTAAAATCACTGGCGTGTTTCTGTGTAATCTTGCCATGACAACGTTTGCAGGTCAAACCACGGGGGCAAGGACTTGCTAGTGTATTAACTCTTATAAAAAAATTAAGTCTGAAGCATTGTTATCAGCAAGTTAATGTACCAGTGTTTTAGTGCATCTAACTTCTCAACTTCTATGCTACACAATTTCAGATAAAGCCAGAAATACTTAACGTGAGAAAAGGTCTAAACTCTGTCAGTTTTTAAACAATAGTCCAATTCACTTAAAACTGTTACATTGGATTTTGCTTCAACTTACTCTTTATGAGCAACAAGACAAGTGAAAGTCTATTATCTGGCATAATACCAGAAAAAAAATCAAACATTTAGAAGAGCTTGGTAAATGTTAAAATGAAGATGCAAAAATCTGGATAACTTTTGGGAAAAACAGCTTTAATTAGTTACCAATACCGCAACCGCATATTACGCAATTGCATTAACTTAACTTAAACAGATGCTCCATTCCTAGCATCAGCCAAGGTGATGAATAATACATATTTAGTGTTTTCCCTCTTTTAAAATAGTAAAACAAATCAAAGTATGATCGGCACAAGACAACTGCTCTGTTCTTTTTATATCTAATTAGTGAAACAAATATAAGCCAAGATCATTGCTAGGCAAACTAAAATCTAGGGCTACGAATCCAGCCAAGTTAGTTAATGCTATTGATTTGTTTTATTATTTTTGTGGAACTCCAGATACAGAAGTGAACTTAGGTACTCCAAATGGCTACTGGCTGCATAATGGCAATACAGTATATAGAGAAGACATAAACTGTTGTTGCAGAGGAGTCCAGATTACACATTTCAACTGTCTACATGTTTAGAGAATGTCCAGACTTTTGCCTCATATTTTTGGTCTGTTCCTCATAAAAAATGTGTGATTTTCTGCATCTTTATGGCAAATCAGTGAGGACTCAATTCCATAAATAATGACAGGCATTTGAGTTTCAGTCTTCATATCCTTCAAAAATGCATGGTAACACAAGACATTTTATTATAGCAACTTTCTAAGTTTATATAACAATATTTAAAATGTGTCCCTATTTTTGAGGCTTTGTCCCAAAATGATTTTTGTCTTTGCCCGGACTTTTTGCACTAAGAAGTTGAGAGCTATAGTCCAGATTCTTGTTACAAACGTGAAATTAATTATAGTAACTGTCTGGCACTAGGCTTAGATTAGATGGTACTTTTCTGTTATCGGGGCAACGCTTGTAATGAGCTCTTGGAATCTTACCCAGCGCTCGCAATTGCTGTTGTGAGTACCAAAAATTGTCCCTAGCTTGGGGCCTTTGCCTTTGCTCCCCCATTATTTATAACTTTGTCCAAATTTCTTGCTCTAAGGGGTTGAGAGGTATGGCCTGCCAGTGCATTGCTACAGGAGAAGTAAAACTAAAACTAAAAAGACTTGCAAAACTGACGTGTAAGTATATGTGCTATGTGATCACCAAATGCAAGTTGTCATTAACAAATGCTGCAGTTATGAGCTGCAAATTACATAAAACTAGGACTTCCTTCAAGCCCTCCTCATTTTGTACTCCGCATGCGCTTGCTTCTTCATTGCGGAATGTCAGTTCCGCAGTTACTGCTGGTTCTGCAATTTTTAAACTCTTTTTAAAGTGTGTGTATGATGTCAAGGCGAAGGTGGAAATGTGATCAAGTAAACACATGTGGTTGTCTGGTCTGAACACACCTATAGTGGAACTAAATGATACTGTTCAATGTCTGTCTTTTGTAACCACAATTCTACAAAACATCACTGAGCATTTTATATTGACCCTCCAAAGAACACTTCAGTGCATGAACTATTTCATCCATCTTTTTTAAATATATTTCGGAGGGTAAATCAGAAATGCAAAAATAACAGATACTGAACAGATCATACTGGCCCTCACATTTAAAATGAATTCATGGTAGTTTTCCATTATCAAATGCTCATTCCAAGTGCTGCCCCAATAACGGAAAAGTACGGATTAGATTAAGGTGCTGTTAGCATGATGTTTCCTGTAGTCTTGCGGTGGAAGGTTTAATTCCCCTCAGCTTCAATTGCCTGTGTGACTCTGAGCAAGTCACTTAACCAAACACTGATGGTGCAGTAGGCACAACATTTTGTTTGTATATCAGAGGCAATTCCATATTATCAATGTTTTCATTATGGAGAATTTTGAAACAGTGCAGAAATCATCAATGATGGCATAACTATGTGAGATGTGAAGCATGAGTAACCATCTGAATTGCAGGACTTGTAATGCAAAGCCCAAGAATGTGGAAAATAAATGAAAATCCAGACTTACTTATACCAAGGTTGGGATTGCCTTTTTTCAGAATATTCCCTTTTCTCTGATGTATGGCAATTTCTGAGTTAGTATTCATAAGTTCATGGTGTGGGAGACTTGAACAAGTTAAGTTTAAAGGAGAAAATTGATATTCAGTGTCCACTCTTCTATATTTTTGATGACTGGGGAACATTTCAGTATAGAGCTGAGGCGTGTTTTTAATTTTCTTCAGGATTTTTGGCTCAGTTGAGTACACTCAAGTGAAAATCTAAGGAAATTTTTAGTGCAATCTTTCTTTTTTTAATTATTTAGGCAATGTTCTATATGTTTTTCCAATTTTAACTTTATATACTTCTTATGGCTGATGACAGTATGCTTCCAAATTTGGATGTTTTGTGAAAGGGTGACTTCTTAGGTTCATAGGAAGTTACTAGGCTATTGGACCTGAGACCCTTATAAGCCTAGCCAAGAGTTTAGCCCATGTTTAGACAAATTGTTACCTGTTGCCCCTGTCCAGCAAGGATAGAGGTCGAATCCCAGGGATGTATTTTTATTTCCCATCCATTTATCCAGGTTGCAGTTAAAAATGGTAAAGATGTACTCTGCTTGATGTAGAGAGGGAGTCCATTCCACAGATGGGGGAGGCTCTGGGACATAAATCTGTCCTGCCAACAAGACCTATTGATGTTACAGAGCAGGTTGAGGCTATAAATGTGGGTTACTCGAGTGGAGCTTGCCTTGCATATATGCAGCATTTCCATCAAGGTAGGCTCCGAGATCACCTTGTATGCCAGACAGAGGTCACCTCTGAGATGTTGGAATGAAACTGAGTAGAGGGATAGGGCTTTTAGCCTATATGTGCATGGTAGATTTTTGAGGCCCTGGATTCTCCTGGTGAGGAACCTCTGTGGTCTCTCCAGCTGCTGTATGTGTTTTCTGAGGTACATGCTGAATGAGGCATTGTATTCAATAATGGGCCTTATAAGGGAAGAATACAGGGATGTTATGACCTCCTTGTCCTTGATAAGAAACACTTACTTATAAGGTGGGCCATGTAGAAAGCTTTCTGTACAATGGAAGTAACATGGTGGTCAAAAGTCAGGTTGCTATCAGTCTGGGTGCCCAAATCCATCACAACTGATTGCGTTCTTAGGATGTTATTAATCTGATAATTTGTGGGGACATCACTCTCCCCAAAGGGGATGTTGATGCATTTTTATGTATTCATCTTGAGGCCAAGTTTCTGGCACCAGTCATTTGTTTGGGCGACAACCTCTTGGAGGATGTCCATGTCGCTAGGAGAATTAACAACAGCACCCAGCTTGTAGTCATCTGCAAATTTGGTCAGCCATAGCCCACTGGTTTTGGCCTGCACCTCAGAAAAGTATATCCCAAATAACAGAGGCCCCAAGACTGAACTCTGGGGTACCCCACTTTAAACGGGTCTACTGCTTGAGGTGGCTTCCCCTATTTTGACTAGGTGGGTTCTATCAGTGAGCCAGTTAGCTACCCATCTGGTAACATATGGATTGATACCTAGTTGAGAGAGTTTATCTATTATGCCCGAGTGGTTAATAGTGTCAAAGGCTTCGGCCGGGTCAAGGTAGGCAGTTTGCACTGTCTTCCCCTCATCCATGGCTTTGGTGACTGACTCAAAAAAGTCGACCAAATTTAACAGACATGACCTCCCCTTGACAAAGCCAAACTGTGTGGGATTAAGTGTTTAAAGGTTGCCATTGTCCTTGTTAATGAAGTCCATGATAATCCATTACATGACTTGCAGATCAGGCTTGTTAGGCTAATGGGTCTATAATTTCCCAGATTGGTGGACACTCCATCTTTGTATAAATGGATGACCGTGACTGCCCTCCACTCAGCTGGGACAAAGCCATTACTCAGGGTTTGGTTGAATAGGCACCTAATGGTTCTGCAAGTTCCTGTCTGAGTTCATGTAGGATGCAACTTGGGATGCTGTCAGGTCCCATGGAGGTATATTTTGCCTTTGAGATAGGAGTGGTGACCTGATCTCTAGATATAAGGGGAGGGTGGCAGGTACTGGGAATATCCTGTTTTACTGATGGGGGGCAGAGGGGTGAAATGTTCACTGAATCTGTCAGCCAGCAAGTTTGCTATATCTATGGCATTTGTATATGTGGTGTTCATGACTACCAGTTCTGAATAGATCTGGGTGCTACCTTTGAGATTACGGATATATGTGAAGAAGGCTTTATGATTGTCCCTAGTAGGTTTACTATCAAATGACTGAAAATCAAAAGATTGAATCCCAAAAAGACTAAAAACTCAAAATATTGAATGATGGAATCTGTCTCTTCTCCACTGTTGTGTGATCTTGGAGTTGGTATATATATTTGTCAGGGGCTGTGGGGAGCTTGCCCCTTGCATTAAAAATGTATTCAATATTTTGAATTTTTAATTCTTGGTGTAGGTCCTATTAGGATAATGGCCTTCTTTCTTGCATAGATACTAAGTAGATTTGTGAGGGGGAATTTGGAAAACATATCAGTTTTACAGAACATAATTGGTGATGGAGCACTGAGGAATATGTACCAATACTGCTGGTTATTACAGGTAAATATACTTTTTTAATTTTTTGAGAACTTTTTACTTAAACTGATTTCAGCTGCTGTTTAGATTGAACATATCAAAGACAAAATAAATAAAAATAATGCATTTACTAAACTTTTTGTTGCTATGTTTTATTTATTATTTTATATCTCATTTGATAACCATGTAAATACACTAGCCTGAATATCCTTTTTAGACATCACCTGGGCCATTACTGCAGAGGGCAATAACTGGAACAAAAATCAGTAATATTATTCAGCACAAAAATTGGTAACATCACTACCAAAGCATGTTTTAACAAATGCTTTACTATATTTAGTTAAGAAGGTTGCATGCTAATAAATTATAGAGGGTATATATTATAAACGAAGATGTTAATACCTGAAAAAAATGATATGTTAATAGTCGTGTAAGGTCCAATCTAGGGGACATACTGAATTCTGTTGATTTTATTCTACATTTACATCAACATTTGTATTTGAAATACTGAATTCTGTTGATTTTATTCTACATTTATATCGACATTTGTGCCGTAACAGACACCTGGTTCAAGGCAGCAGAAAGCACTCCTGCACTACAACCATATAACTCAGTCCACACCTTTCAGCCCAAGAACTTGGACCAAAGCTCCAAAGGTGGTGGTGTTTCCATATTCATAAAGGATGCGCACACCTCCAGACTGGTAGGCCAACATAACATATCTGAGATACTTCAGGTGCAGCTAACTTTGGGTAAGACAGCAATTCAGGTTGTAGCCTGCTATAGGTCCCCAACCATGTCCTAAGACTCACTCCATGTTCCTAAGGACCATGAAGAATATTAAGGTCAAACCTAACACTCTCATACTGGGAGACTACAACTACCCCTCCATTAACTAGGAAAACTACTCATGTACCAATACACTTGTCCAACGTTTCCTGGAATTCATTGATTCCAATTCCCTGGACCAGCACATTCTTACCCCGACTAGAGGTAGTAACATCCTTGACCTGGTCATTACTAACATGGGTGACCGTTGCTCTACACCAATAGTCAACTCCTCGCTGGTTTAGATCTGACCACAAACTAATCACCTTGGAAATCCACATCCCCCCCCCAAAACAAAGGTAACCCACCATGAAAAACTTCTCCAAAGCTAACTTTGGGATCCTAAAAACAGAGTTGGCTAACTTCACCGCACCCGTGCAAATGGAGATCAGTTGCATGACTGCCGAATCATACACCAATGGACTGTACGAACACGTACACAAATGCATGGATCTCGCCATACCCAATAGAACCAAGATGCTCTCCTCCAAAAAAAGGAAGCCAATCTGGTGGTCCCCTGCCATAAACAAACTCTACAACAGAAGGAGGAAACTGATGCGGAATAACCTGAAATCCCAAGACTGGATAAACTCCCTTATCAGCCTCAACAAAAAGTTGAGATCCCTCATCAAATCCTCTAAAGCTAGCTATGAAACCAGAATTGCAGCAGATAGTAAATACAGCCACAAGGCCTTCTATAGTTATGTAAAGAATTTCAACGGCAATACACAGATTTGCTCTGAGCTACTGCACAATGGTACCTCCTATACCGAGCCAACAGATATTGCCAATATATTGGCCGACAGATTCATTGCCAAATTTACCCCTCTTTCCCCCGCAAGGGACCAGTCACAATACCAGTAGATTGCCATGTGCCCAGTATTACTGCTGCATAGGTTAAAACAGCACTGTTCAAGGCCAGGAATACAGCTTCTATGGTACCAGACAATATCTCTGGTTGTGTTCTACATGAACTACAGAGTGAACTGGCACCTCACCTGTGTGCCCTGTTCAATCACAGCTTCACCTCAGGCTTTGTCCCAACTAAATGGCACACTGCTACAGTCATCCCTCTCTACAAAGGAGGAGCAGCTACAGACCCTGGGAACTATCGCCCCATTAGCCTGACGATTCTGATATGCAAAGCTATGGAATGCATCATCATGGATCTAATAAACAAGGATATAGGGAATCCCCAAACTCTGGATCCCACACAGTTTGGTTTTGTGAAGGGTAGATCATGCCTGCTCAACTTGGTTGACTTTTTTGAGTCAATCACCAGAGCTGTGGATGAGGGCAAGGCAGTTCATACAGCCTACCTCGATCTGGCCAAGGCCTTTGATACCATTCCCCACTCAGGAATTATTGATAAACTCACCAAACAAGGCATTAACCTCTATATCACTAGGTGGGTTGCAAATTGTTGTTTTTTTTAAGATTGGTGAGACCTTCACTTCTGCTCTTGATGTGACAGAATGACAGTAAATGAGCTCACCTTTCATAGGGACTCTAGCACCATAGGATCATAGGAAGTTGCTATGCAAATGGTCCTAGTTCCCTTACAAGCCTAGCAAAGTTCTACCCTTGCTTCCACAATCAGCAACTACTGACCCTGTTTGACATGTGTAACCCCTGTAAGTGAATTCCTGGTAATTTCATCCAATTATCCAGATTGAGTTTGAGGAGGGCCATTGAGGGGCTCTGTTTGACATGAACTGGGAGTCTGTTCCAAAGGTGTGGTAACCTTTAGGAAACAAATCTGTCCCTCCAGCATGCTCCATTAATGTCACATATCAGGTTAATGTCTTTAGAGTAAGTACCCTGTGTACAATTTGACTTCTGGATGCACATTTTCAATACAGCAGGGTCAGAGATTGCCTTACATGTAAGGCAGAGACTGCCTCCAAGTAGTCAATATGAATCAGAAAAAAGTGACAGTGATTTCACATGATCAATGTAGGACAAATGCTGAAGACCTTGATTTTTCATTGTGGAGAACCTTTGTGGTCTCTCCAGCTGCTGCAGGGTACATACCAAAAGGGGTTGTACTCTATTATCGTGATGTTGATGGAAGATTACTGGAGGTTATAACTTTATTTTTCTATAGTCTATTCCCTTCTTTATGAGATGAGCAATATAGAATGCTCTTCTTACCACTGTGGAGACTTGGTGATCAAGGGTAAGGTTGCTGTCAACTTGTGCGCTCATGTCTGTCAACACTGAGCCCATACTTAGGGTGTTGCTATTGATGTGGTACTTTGCAGGAATATCGCTCTTACTGAAAGGGATGATAATACAGTCTTCTGCATTGAGTTTAAGGCCATGACTTTGGCAAGAATCATTGCTTTGTATAACACCATCTTGTATGATGTTGACAATGTTAGAGATTCTGTGGCAGCTTCCAGCTTGCATTGACTAAGACCATGACTTGGACACCAATCAGTGGTTTGTGTAAGACCCTTGTGTATGATGTTGACATTGTTTACAGATTCTGTGACCGCTCACAGCTTGCAGTAATCAGCAAACTTTGTCAACCACAGACCTTTAATTTTTGCTTGAAATTCAGACAAACAGATTCCAAACAATAGACATCCCAGGACTGATCCCTGTGGAACACCATTGTTTACTGGTCTACTGTTGGAGGTGTATTCCACTATTTTGACTACATGGACTCTATCAGTATACCAATTAGTGACCCATCTAACAATATTAGGATTGATACCTAGCAGTGTGAGTTTGTCAATAATGCCTGAGTGGTGGATAGTGTCAACAGCCTTGGCTAAGTCTAGGTAGGCTGTATGCACAGATTTTCCCTTGTCCCGGGCATTGGTGACTGTCTAGAAGAAGTCCACCTGGTTTAACAGGCATTATCTCCCCCTGAGAAATCCAAACCGAGGAGGGTCAAGTGTTTGGTGATTACCTACATCTTTGTTGATAAGGTCCATGATGATTCAATCCATGGCCTAGACAGATAAGGCTAGACAGGTCTAGCAATCCTGGGGTCAGTCGAAGCACCACCTTCATGCAAGGTGATATCGGTGGCTCAGCTGCGACAAAGCCTGTGTTTAGACTATGATTGAAAACAGTACCTAATTGTGTTGCTAATTCTTGTCTGAACCCATGTAGGACACAGCCTGTGATGTCATCAGGTCCCATAGATGTTGTGTTTTTGGCCTTAGAGAGTGTGTTCACTATCTGCTCTTTAAGGAGAGAAGGTATGGGATAGGTGCCAGGGATATCATGGGGTACACGTGGTGGGGTCAGGGGAGTGAGGTTTTTACAGAACCTGTCAGCTAACAGTTTAGCTCTGTCCATAGCCTCAGTATATGTGGTATCATTAGCTACCAATTCTGACCAAATCCTGGCCTTTCATTCTAGATTACGGATGTCACTAAAGAACACCTTATGGTTGTCCTAAGTTGAGCAAGCTAATTTGTATTAGTAGTTTGCTTTGGAGGACTTCACAATGAAGTCTTATTGATTTGTTAATGGTCTGGAGGGAGTCCTTTAATTGTACTGCTCATCCCCTCTTACTCTTGTACAGCAATTTCTTAATCTCAATGTAAAGTCTGTAAATGGCAGTTGTCCACTATGCAGGTTTGCTCTTCCTTGAGGAGTCTATTTTGGTCTGATCAGGTATGGCCGAGTTAATGCAGCTACACAAGTGTTTGTATAAAGCATTGGTGTAGAACTCGGCATAGTTGCTAGCTCCATCTGAGAGGGGAGGTGCATTGTAGCTATTTAAACCATCCTGTAAGAGGTTATAATCACCTTTGGAAAATCTTTTAGTGAAGTTGTTGTTGGGGTGGGGGCTCAGGTGTGACAGTTACTTAGAATGAGACTGATTTGTGGTCAGCTATCACCAGGAAAGACTTCACAGTGGTCCACCATATTGGTAAGCACCAGATCCATGATGTGGGCATCCCTTGTGGTGGTCTCAACCAACTGGCCCAGGGCAAGTGATTTTAAGCACAAGTAATTTACCCTCTCAATGGCTTATGAGTTAAAGTTGGCCAAAATCATGGTGTTTACATGTATCCTGATAGACTCAAGTCTATCCTAATTGGCAGAGTGGTTGTCCTGATACATGGTGTGGTTTTGACAGCTGGCAATGACTTGAATAGTTGTTCTGCCAATAGTTAACTCCAGCTGAATTATCTCCACTGAATCGTATGGTTTAACCATACTGGAGGTGCATGCATCTTTGATGAATATTGATACACCGTCTCCTTTATTTTTCACTCATTCAGTTTGTGGTCTTAACTTATGGAAGGAGGTGTAACTTGGTATGGCTGGGGTGCTCTTCACAGACTTGAACCCAGCCTACAAGACTGTACACATACGTCTGCATCTTCCACTGTGAGGACTGCTTCCAGTGAGTGTAATTTCACAGTATGACTCCCAGCTTTGAACAGCATAACCCTGAGGTTTTTATAGGGAATTATTATGTCCGGAATTTTGTCCTTGAGACACTATGTAAAAAAGGCAGTATGGGGTTGGCAAGAGACAGATCTGATAGCTGAATTCGTAGGGGTGACAGATGAAGACCATCTACGGCAAAGCATTCAGACCTGTCGAACATGTCATTCCAGGCTGACAGACACTACATCCCGTCAGAATGACTACAGAAAATAAGCCACTTATTTAAGTCAAGCATTTTCTGTTTGTATAGAGGCATAATCCTAGGTAAAGGTAGACTGCTGCTTAAGGCTAGGGACATAACTGCCTGAGACACACAGTCTGACAGCTCAATCATGTCTCTATTCATATAGTCCACAGAGATAGATATGTCTCAAATTGTTCACACCAACATTGACTGTGATGGAGTCATAACAGTAACTGCTGTTGAGACACTTGAGTGCATGTTTGATATGGTGTACCCTGGCACCTGACAGACAGCTGACTGTGACCTTTTACTTATCTAACCTGCTGAGAAGGACATCTATGTGTGTCACACGATAGAATCACCTATGACTAATATGTTTAGTTTTGTGTTCTGCCTTATGGGCTTGACAGGTAGGACACTGGTGATGTGCAATTGTGCATCCTGTGTTCTGCAGAGGAATTAATTCATGTTGCATTTTTGTATTTGCATGGTGTCTGGTATTTAGGTATCTTTCTGGTGAGGACCTCCACATATGTCAGTATGTGTGATGTGGGTTTGAGTGGTGGAAGAGGTGAGGTGTGCATGCTGACAATCTGTTCATTGTCATATGTACTGGCTAGTTTTTGAGAGAGCATCTCTCACTATTTGAGTTTCTGTGGACTAAGAGTTGAAGGATGTCAGCGAACATGAGGCAGTTGTACACTGCTTCATGATGGCCATGTTGACCAAGTTGTCTTGACAAACTGTGGTAAATTGACCCTCCATAGTGTTAGGTTATGTAGTCAGGAAAAGAGGTCACACTTAGGAATAGCTAGTGGGAGAGAGGTGTGTTGGTACCTCAGAGGATATGCTTAGTGTTCCACCTGACAGTACAACAGGGCTATGAAAAACCTCTGGAGGACCACAAGCAAAGTGCTAAGGGAAAATTTAACAAGCAAAACGTTTTGGTCTATAACCATTGCTATGCGGCAGTGCGCAATGGTGTGCTACATGCAAACAATGAAGCACTGCCCAAGACACGAAAGCACTCACCTGTCCATACATCGAGTTCACTGGCATTGTGTTTTCCAGTGTCTGTGCTCACGGTGTCAGTCCTCCCTTCCTACTGCTTTGGACTGTATTTTGTTTCTCCAACAAGGTCAGAGTTTGATGCAAATGGTGAAAGAGTGCTTGTGTTATCAAGAGCTATCACAAATTTTGTGTGTTGATTGTCAGATTTCACAGTTGCTGTGCATGTTACTTCTTTTACTAGGCATACGTGAGACACATCACCAGACTATCAAGCATTAGCTGGGTCAGTGCCTGGACAACCAAGGTTGGTTGACAGCCCTACAGTACTCACTGTACTTGTGTCAGCTCTTCTGCCTTTGAGGGGTCAAGAATGGGTGAGGAACAATACAACTGGAAATGTTTTTGTAAGAAATATGACAAGGTTAGAGGTAGAAGAGGCTCAATTACTAACAGTCAGGATAGGAGGAGATGAGATAGCAATTGTGCTGTATAACCAATCTACAGGAAAGTACCCAGGAATAGATGGTGTTCTTGTGGAAGTTTGGAAGCTAGGAGGAAAAAAATGAGAAAGATTTGGAAAGATTTGCTTAACAGTATTTAAGAGAAGTACCACCGTCCCGGAAGAAATCAGTGGTAACTGTAATACCTAAAGAGGGTAAAGATCCATCAGCTCCAGTGTTATACAGGCCCATTTCAATACTAAACCATGATTATAAAGTGTGCATGTCTATAATTGCTAAAAGAATGGCAAAAGTAATGCCAAAACTGATAGATATGGATCGGTGTGGTTGTGTGGAAGGGAGGCAAACATTTAACAACATTAATAGACCATTGATGATCCAGAGAGAAGCAGAATGTAAGAAAATACCACTGTTCTTGGTGGGTCTTGATGCAGAGAAAGCATTTGACAGAGTAAGCTGGGACTTTTTTAGCAGGGCAATGGAAGCATTTGCATTTCCTGAAAAAATTATAAGGCTGATTAGGAGAATATGTGAAGGATCAGTGGCGAAAATTAAAGTGGGTGGGGGCCTTCCTTGATAATTTCTGCTTGAGCATAGGCACCGGGCAGGGGTGTTCTCTTTCCCTTGTCTTAATTGTGGTATATTTAGAACCACTGACAAAGAAAATAAGGGACTCAGCAACTCAAGGATATAATCATTATCTTAGTCAACAAAAGCTGGCTCTATTTGCAGAGGATATTATTTTGTACCTGACAAAACCCAAAAAAGATATTACAGTGCTGTGGAACATTTTGAGACTGTTTCAGATCTTTTCTGGATACAAAATTAATTCTTCTTCTTTTGGCTTTTTCCCGGTTAGGGGTCACCACAGCGGATCACTGTCTGCTCATGATTGGCAGAGGAGTTTTACGATGTTGAGTTGCCAGCCTGGCGCCCAACCTTCTACAGAAGGCACACACACCTAGGACCAATTTACAGTGTCCAATCCACCTACAGCATGTCTTTTGGGATGTGGGAGGAAACCGGAGCACCCAGAAGAAACCCACGCAATGACATGCAGACTCCGCACAGAAAGCACCCCAGCCAAGGATCAAACCAGAGAGCCTCTTGCTGTGAGGCGGCAATGCTAACCGCTGCACCACCATGGCTGCTGGTGAATCTGGGAATCTTGAGGCAATGTTACAATTGCCTCATGTACACAGACAACCCTCTCCTCCTCCCAACAAATACAAATATATGCGAGATATGCAACTATATAGCCAAACTGGAGGCTGAGCTCTCTCAATTCAGTACTGGCAAGACCAGTCAGGAGGAGAAGGTAACCACGCACACCACAAACCCAGTCTCACATAGAACTATCACAACTGCAAACCAAACACATAAACACACAAAAACATACTCGGAGGCGCTGATTAAAAATCTACCAAAACAACAGAGGCCTCCAAAGCAGACACCCAAGCAACAACCACCTCAAGACATAGCACATGCAACACATAGTTCACAAAGTCAGTGTGCTAAACAGTCACAGCCCTTAAGGCCAAACAACATGCCAGACACACTTGTAATAGGTGACTCCATAGTCAGGCACACTGACATCCCACTCACCAGACTGAACAAGGAGAGAGTCACAGTAAGCTGCCTGTCGGGAGCTAGAATCCGCCACATAACACAAGCACTCAGGTCACTCCACAGCAAGTACAAATATGACTCAGTCATTGTACATGCCGGTGTGAACGACCTGAGACGTACCTCCCTGGACTACATGAAAAGAGACATAGAGGAGCTCTCTGATTATGTAGCCCAGGCCGGTATGACCCTGACCCTGAGCAGCATCTTACCCTCACCAAGAATGATGCCACAGTACAAAGACAAAATGATCAGTTTTAACAATTGGCTTAATTACTGGTGTCATTCTAAGGGGATCCAGTGTCTGTCTGCTTGGGATGACATGCTTGACAAGCCACGCTGCTTCGCAAGGGATGGCTTGCACCTGTCACCCCTGGGCTTCCGGATATTGGCCTTGGCTCTTGCCACCCCCATAGTGCCTTTTTTAGGCAAGGCTCAAATGACAAACCTACCTCCCTAGAAAACACAAGTGGAAAAAACTAAGGGTAATGCTGCTCAATGCCAGAAGTCTAAACCTCAAGATGCACGCCCTCAAAGCCCTCCTCAGTATGGAGAACATCAATGTCTGTGCAGTGACTGAAACCTGGTTCAAGGCTCCTGAGAGCACCCCAGCACTATCAGGTTTTACCTCATATCATGCTTTCCGGCCCCAAAACTTGGACCGAACCACAAAAGGAGGGGGAGTATCCATTTTCATCAAAGATACCCACACCTCCAGGTTAGTGGCAACGCACAAAGCATCGGAGACTATCCAGGTGCAACTAACCATAGGCAAAACTGCCTTACAGTTTGTAGCATGCTACAGACCACCCTCTCAAACTCAGGAACCCCACACAGCCTTCCTGAAGACACTGGAGAGTATGAATGTCTCTCCAAATACCATCATTTTGGGAGACTTCAACTGCCCAAACATAGACTGGGAACATTACTCAAGCCCCAACACCCTAGCCCAAAGGTTCCTAGAATTCATAAACTCAAATGCAATGGAACAACTAGTCACCATTCCCACAAGAGGAGACAATATACTAGACCTGATCATCACAAACATGGGGACAAAATGCTCCACACCGAAGTACATCCCTCTTTGGTAAGATCAGACCATAAATTAATCTCACTGGAAATCCACATCCCCCCACCCCTGCTCACAAGACCACAGTGAAGAACTTCTCAAAAGCAAACTTCACACTTCTTAAGACTGAAGTGGTATCTTTCAAGGCCCCTGGGCCAGTGGAAACCACAACCCACACTGCTGAATCCTTTGCAAATGCCTTCTATGGGCACCTTCAAGAATGCATGGATCATGCAATCCCAAATAAAACCAAGACCCATTCCCCCAAAGGCAGGCGCGTGGTCTGGTGGACCCCAGCCATAAACAAACTTTACAACAGGAGGAGGAAGTTACTACATGACAGAGCAAAATCCCTAAAAGGGAAGGCATCTCTGATCAGTACTAGCAAAAAACTACGATGACTCATAAAATCATCCAAGGCCAACTTTGAGAGAAAAATCACAAAAGACACAAAAGACAATCACAAGGCCTTCTTTAGCTATGTTAGAAACCTGGGTGGAAACTCCCAGATATGCTCAGAGTTAGTCCAAAATGACACAAAATACACTGAACCCACTGACATTGCCAACATTCTGGCAGACAGGTTCAGTGCAAATTTCTCCTCCCTCCCCAAAAGGAGAAATAACTAGCCCAGGAGAGTGTAGCCGCACTAACATCTGAGATGCCCAGGTGAGAGCCGCTCTCTAAAGCTAAAACACAGCATCAATGGGACCGGATGGTGTCCCGGCTGTGTGCTACATGAACTCCAAGAGGAACTAAACCCACACATAAGGCTGCTGTTTAATCTTAGCCTTACTACAGGATACGTCCAAAGAGTGGCGTGCGGCAACAGTGGTCCCACTTCACAAGGGCGGTGCTTCTACGGACCCTGAAATTACCGCCCATAAGCTTGATGAGCCTGGTCTGCAAAGCTATGGAGAGGATCATTATGGAACTCATAAACAAAGACATTGGGGACCTACAGACATTGGATCCTACCCAATTTGGCTTTGTCAAGGGCAGATCCTGCCTTTGAACTTGGTCAACTTTTGAAACAGTCACTAAGGCCATTGATGAGGGTAAGGCAGTTCACACAGCCTACCTTGACCTTGCAAAAGCCTTTGATACAATACCCCACTCGGGCATCATAGACAAACTCACCAGCTTAAATGTAAACCCATATGTCACAAGATGGGTTGCAAACTGGCTCAAGGACAGAACCCACAGGGTCAGAGTTGCTGGAGCTATGTCAGACTCTAAGCCAGTCACAAGCGGTGTCCCACAGGGCTCAGTCCTGGGACCCCTCTTGTTCGGCATTTATTTTTCCGAGGTACAAGCAAACATAGGAGGATTGTGGCTGACAAAGTTTGCAGATGACTGCAAACTGGGCGCCATAATTGATACTCCAGCGGACACAAACATCCTTCAGAGAGGCCTCATAGAAATGGATAATTGGTGCCAGAGCCATGGCCTTAAGCTGAACGCCAAAAAATGTATAGTCATACCCTTTGGGAAAAGCAAGGTACCGACAAATTACCACATAGGCGGTAATCCATTAAATACGGAAGAGGTAATCAGGGACCTAGGGACCCAGGTTGACAGTAACCTCTCATTTGACACTCACATTGCCAAAGTGGTTAGGAAGACCTTCTATATTGCCCACCTTAACATGAAGGGTTTCACATCTAGATCAAGAGAGGTCATTGTGCCCCTGTACTCTTCTCTTATCAGGCCAATGATTGAGTACAATGCCCCATTTGGGATGTATCTCACCCGACACCTGCAGCAGTTGGAAAGACCGCAAAAGTTCCTCATCAAGAGGATAAAGGGTCTTAAACATATGTCATATGCTGCCCGACTGAAAAAACTCCAGCTCTATTCAGTCGCATACCGCCTACTCAGAGGTGATCTGTGCCTGACGTACAAGGCCATGTCCAATCCTGAATTAATGGACATGCTCCACCTCAGAAAATCCAAATCCATCAGAGCCACGAGAACAAGTGACTTAAACCTCAACACAGAAATAAATAGAACGTGCTGGAGGGACAGATTCATAACCCAGAGGCTCCCTACACTCTGGAACAGAATCCCAGTCCATGTTAGGCAGAGCCCCTCACTGACTCTATTCAAGAGAAATCTCGACGAGTGGATGGGAGATCGTAGGTTTACCCTTGGGGTCATCTCTGTGTCACTACTAGACAGAGGCATAGTAAACTAAACCCTAAAAGGGCGTAGTATTCTCATCCTAAGGGGTGGTGTAAGCCACATACACTCTGGCTAGGCTTATAAATGCCCTAGGGCAGATAGCCTAGTACGAACCTATGAACCTATGAACAAAATTAATGAAGCTACAATAAAGGTAATAGAGGTAAATTATGTACCCATACATGAACTTGTTCGGGAATAGCCATATTTATGGGGACATGGTAAAACAAAATATTTATGAGTATGGATTAAAAATTATTCTAATGTGGCAGGTAAGGATATGTGGGAAGAGAGTAAACAAAAGATAATACAAAAATGGAGAAAATTGAAGCTTCATTACATGGACATGGATAATAAGATGCAAGTATTTAAAATGTTTTTGGTCCCTTTAGTCTTTTATACACAGGTCAGGGCATCCTGGATCCTTGGTAATCTGTCTGGGTTGATAGAAGGATTTTATAACAGCCATAAAGACATGATGGTTACAGGAGAATTCATGGCATACAAAAGTGCCCAGGTCTCTATTAACTGCACTGACATTGAGGGGTTACCTTCTGTGTGGCAGGTATGAGGGTGCTTTGTTTTCCAAATGACACAATATTGCAATTTTTGCATTACTGTTACCCCATAGTCTTGGCATGATGTGTTTATAATTAACATACCGTCTTGAATGATCCTTGGGTCCACTAGAGAGTTTATGATAACTTTAAGTTTGCAGTCATCTGTAAAGCTGATAAGCCAAGCACCCATGACATTAGCGTGGACATCAGATAAACAGATGCCGAGTCAGAGCAGGCTAAGCACAAAGTCCTGTGGGACTCCAGAAGTAATGAGTTTTTTGGTGGAGACAGTGCCCCTGGACTTGAGTCAATGGATTTTGTCTGGGTACTAGTTAGATCTATAGCAGGTAACATATGGATTTACTTTCAGTTTGATTAGTTTGTTAATATGACTGAGTGTGGGATAGTATCACAGGCCTTGCCCAGATTAACGTCTGCTTTATGTAGGGTTTTGTTCTTATCTAAAGCCTTAGTGACGTTTTAAAAGAAGCTCAATGGTTTAGGTAGGTGGATCAACACTTCACAAACCTAAACTGATTTGGGTTGAGAGATTTTTAGGTTGTCAATGTCTTTGTTTATGAAGTCTGTAGTGATATGTTTCACAATCTTTCACAGAAGTCTAGTCAAACTTATTAATCTATACTTGCTAGCATTAGTAGTGTTGCCACCTTTATGAAGGACAACCTGTGCTCTTCTACCTCTCAACTCCTTAACGCAAGAAATCTAGACAAAGCCTAAAATAATGGAGAGACAAAGGCCAAAAAATAGGGACAGATTGTTCTTGCTCATTTAGAAAGCAATTAGAATAACAGGATTTGTGTTAACATGCATTTTCTGAAAGATATGAAGTCTGAAACTCAAATATATGTCATTATTTAGTGACTTAATTCCTCCATAATTTACCATAAAACCACAGATTTTATGAGGAACAGACCAAATATCTGAGGCTAAAATCTGGACATTCTGCGAAAATCTGTACTTCAACAAAGTATTCATTTATTTATGCAACCAGCGTATTGTACATTTTTTATTGTTTATATTTTTCCCCTAACAGATTTGTTTGTTTTTCAATTGAATTGTACAGGTTATAGATCACATTAAAGGTGGGAAAAGTTTTGAAATGATTTATTGTGGTAATTTTAATAGGGGTGTGTACAGTTTTTATATCCACTGTACACAACACACACACACACACACACACACACACACACACACACACACACACACACACACACACACACACACACACACGTATCTATGTATGTGTGACGGTGTACATTTGTGTGTATATATTAGTGTGTGTTTATACATTTTACAAATCATCAAAACCCTACATCAGGAAAGACGAGATCGTCAGGACAAGAATATTGAAATGCCATTTCCACAAGCCAGTTGAACAACGAAGAGTAAGTAACCTGTTGTGCATGACAATGAACTTTGTCATTTTCCCAACTGTAGTGCCACCTCGGAGTTGTTATAGTTACTGGATGGGTTAGGGATGGTGTGATTTAGATTTTGTTTCTTTTTGAGTAATTGGTTACTTACCCTGGGAAGATCTTGTTC